>NC_057803.1:359897911-359907055 GCF_018294505.1 Triticum aestivum
CCCGACCCCCCGACCCCGAAACAGCACCCCGACCCCGACACCGACAGGACACCCCGACCACCGACACCTCCCGAAAAGGTGTTCTTTGGCCTTCCAGAGGCCGACGAGGTCATATATTTGTGAATTATTAGTTAGGTCATATATTTTTCGATTTTGTTATGAAAAACATCATATATAATTGTGTTGATCGTGTAGTTTTAAATGTGCAGTTGTTTCATCGCTGCGAGGTTTGGTGTTCGACGACCTCGCCGTGCGTTTGACGAGCTCTGCCCCTTCGTTCGTGGGTGAGCACAAATGACAAGTCCTCCTCCCCCATTAATTATTTGATCTATTCCGATGAAACTTGATAGCTAGCTAGATATGTGTCTTGAATCATCAGTATGCGTAACCAATATGTGTCTCCCGTTCGAAAGCGTCATAGTTATAAATATGCATGCATTTGCATATTTATAACCTTGATTCTTTCGAATTGTCCAACGCTATCCATGGCAGCCCGAGTATGTGTAGATTGGGTTCATTTTCCCATATGATTTGCTTCGGATCTGACGCATATATTTCGTCAGTGCCTCCCCTGTTGTTCTCCGGGTACACATCCTCTCTGTTTATTGCAGAGACGTGTATCAGGAGAACAGCGGGGAGGTGCTGCCGAAATTTTGCGTCGGATCCGGAGCATAGCATGGGAAAATGAACCCAATCTACACATACACGGGTGGGATTAGGACCTATCATTACCTATTAGAGTGTAGGTTGCATGGACGTAATAAAATTGACAAAGTAGATCAACTAATGAATATATACATGGTGAATTACATATATAATTGCTGTGTGTCCAGTAGCTCTGAAAGTCAAGATGAGTGACCGTGCTTGGATGTATACCGGTCACACTGGTCAGAACTAATGGAGCGTTGAATGGTTCACAAAAACCAAGGGGTTTGTGCAAGCCGCATTTGCAAATGGCCAAAAGAAAACCTGGTGCCCCTGTTTCCGGTGCGGCAATTGGGAAAAGAAGACAGAGGCTGAAATGGGCAAACACCTGCAGAAGAGTGGTTTTACGCCCGATTATACGGTGTGGACATTTCATGGTGAGTCTGCCCAACGTGACCGAGCTGAGGTGGATCGTTGTCGCACCAACGAGCATGGTACCGGGATGGAAAACATGGTGCAAGGCTATGATGATGCTCGGGATTCGGACGAGGAGATGGAGGAATCTGCAAAGGCCTTCAATGAAATGTTGGAGTCTTCGAAACGTCCGCTCCACGAGCACACTGAGCTTTGTCAGTTGGATGCCATCTCACAAGTAATGGCTCTGAAGGCTCAGTTCAACTTGGGCAGAGAATGCTATGACGCAATTATGACAGTATTTGGACGCTTTCTACCCAAAGGCCATGTAATGCCTGCAAACCTGTACCAGTCGGACAAAATCCTCCGTGCACTGAAGATGCCCTATGAGAAGATACATGCCTGTGAGAAAGGATGTGCCTTATTTAGGCTTGACTATGCGGACTTGAACTATTGTCCCATTTGCAAGTCTTCCAGGTATATTGTGTAGACAGCGGTATGGGTGAGAAGACACAGACCAAAATCCCCATTAGTGTTCTTCGGTATATGCCAATCGTACCAAGACTTCAATGTCTTTTCATGGTCGAAGAGACGGCCAGACAGATGACATGGCACAAAACAGGCAAAAGAACCGAACTAGATGCAGATGGGAATCTGATGATGTTACACACATCGGATGGTGTTGCGTGGAAAAAGTTTGATGAATTACATGCTGACAAAGCGGCAGATCCGAGGCATCCTCGAGTCGGCATCAGCACGGATGGGTTCAGTGTGTTTGGTATGACGGCAGCCCAATACAGTTGTTGGCCCGTATTTGTCTTTCCACTCAATCTCCCCCCCTGGACAGATTATGCAAAGAAAGAACATTTTCCTGACGTTGATAATTCCAGGACCCAACTATCATGGCAAAAATATGAATGTGTACATGCAGCCGCTTAAGGACGAATTGCAAGAATCCTGGGATAATGGGTTCAAGACATACGACGCCTTTAGCAAACGGAACTTCATAATGCGTGTTTGGTACATGTACTCGACACATGACTTGCCGCGTATGCGCTATTCGTTGGCTGGTGTGTGCATGGAAGGTTCCCGTGCCCCACATGCAAGGGAGCTCTTGAGTTTCGTTGGCTTCAGGCCGGTCGCAAGTTTTCTTGCTTCGACATGCATAGACAGTTCTTGGATCCTCGCCATAAGTTCAGGAAAGACAAGAAGAACTTCATCAGGGGTAGAGTTGTCAAAAACTCTGCACCACCTGCATTGACAGGCCAACAGACCCTGCATCAGTTAAACGCTCTCAAGCCAGATCCACAACGTCCAGGGTACTTCAAGGGGTATAATACTAAGCACGCGTGGACTCACAAAACATGCTTATGGGATCTGCCTTACTTCAAAGACCTCCTTTGCCCACACAACCTCGACGTGATGCACACTGAGAAAAATATCGCCGAGGCACTTTTTGGTACATTGTTCGGCATAGATGGGAAGTCAAAGGATAATACTAAGGCTAGAGTCGATCTGGAGGCGCTATGTGATAGGCCGTTACAAAACATGAAAGAACCGAAAGGAAAGCAGAACTGGACGAAGCCAAAGGCATGGTTCAATCTTGGAAGGCCAGCTATGAGGGAAATTCTCTTGTGGGTGCAACAGCAGTTGATGTTCCCCGATGGGTATGCAGCGAATCTAAAGAGGGGAGCGAATCTTGATAAACTGAAGATATTTGGTCTCAAGAGTCATGATTGGCACATATGGATTGAGCGGGTAATGCCGGTGATGTTGCGTGGCTTCATCTCTGAGGATGAATGGATAGTACTGGCAGAACTCAGCTATTTCTTCCGTGTTCTTTGTGCGAAAGAACTATCGCCTGGCGTGCTAGAAGAAATGGAAGAGTTGGCGCCGGAGTTGATCTGCAAGTTAGAGAAGATATTTCCACCGGGCTTCTTTAATCCAATGCAGCATTTGATTTTGCATCTCCCGACCGAGGCAAGATTGGGGGGGGGGGGCCCGTGCAAAATTGTTGGTGCTACCCAACTGAGAGAATGCAGAAGACGCTTCGAGAAAAATGTAAAAATAAACGTAGAATTGAAGCATCGATGGCTGAGGCATTCATCACAAAGGAGGCGGCAAACTTCGTAACAGTGCACTACGAAGCCAAAAATCATCATTTGCATAATCCGAAGCCTCGGTACAATGCTGACGAGCCTAAAAAGAGTGGATCCAACCTCAGCCTATTCAAAGGGAATCTCGCACCAGCTAGTGTTTCACATCCAGTATCTTTGGATAACGAAGAATGGCGGACCATTTCGTTGTATATCTTCAACAACCTGATAGAAGTGCGGCCGTACATCGAGTAAGTTCTCGGTACATTGTTTCGCAACTTCTATTTCCTTTGAACTACTCTTATTCCTGGATATGTCATACAGTCGATACGTCGCCATATTCTCGTATGGAGCGGAGATCCAAAAGGATTCCGTCGAAGAGTATGAGCTTCTCGCAAAGCAAGGAGGTGGCTATCCCGGTTTCATCTCTTGGTTCAAACAAACGGTAATTTCTATTAGACAATTTCATTTCATTCGCTAATTTGTGCATAATGCAACAATCCTTTCATATTAAACTTGTAGGCTAATTCAGAGTCTATGGACGCCGAATTGAGACAAGTCGCTAATGGTTTTGACTATAAGGTCCGTTCATTTGACAAGTACGACATCAACGGGTATCGCTTTCGTACCTATGGCAAAGAGCTATCTATGGCCGACCGAAAGTCAACAAATTGTTGTGTATCTGCTATCGGCGAAGGAGGTACCGAGTATTATGGGAGAGTTGAAGCAATTTATGAACTTCTGTTCTATGGTGAAAACCCATCGAATGTCGTAGTCTTCAAATGTTATTGGTTTCAGCCGAAGGAGACTAGAAGGACTCATGAACATGTAGGGCTAGTTGAAATCAACCAAAGCACTCATTTAGATGTTCCTGATGTCTATATTATGGCTCAACAGGCGACCCAAGTATTCTATCTACCGTGGGCCTGCCAAACTAATCCAAATCTGAAAGGTTGGGATGTCGTTTATGAAGTGCCGCCACGTGCTAGACTTTCTCCCCCAAAGGAAGAGGATTATGAACCTCACATTAACCCAGACACATATGAAGGAGAATTCTTCCAAGAGACACGTATTTACAAAAAGCGTTTCAAGAACCGCTATACTTCACCCCAAAACATTGAAGTAGACAGCGACAATGAATCCGACATCACCCCAGAGGAGGAACAAGAAGAGCCGGAACAAGAAGAGGTTACTGCTGCGGATGACCTGTCAATGCTTGACCGATTACGTCAAGGTGGCCTTGCACATGTTGATGCCAATGAACCCTATGAGCCCGTCATTGATTATAGTGATGATGATGATTATGCATTTATTGATGATACTGATCGAGATTATTAGTAGTGTCAAGTATTTCATTTTTTTATGTTGTACTTGATGATGATACACTTAAGTGATACACATATTATTATTCATGTCGGTCTTTTTTTATGTTGTACTAATTTCGTTTACTGTTTGTCATGGCAGGTGTTGAAAGATGGTGGGCGCTGGTCGGGAGCGTGGTCTGAGGTCTTCCATTCCAGACACACCTCTCCGCCGAGCGTTGCTGGACAGTATGGCCACACCGCTGGGCCCTTCTTCGTCGACCGCGGTGCCCAGCAGGGGACGAGGTAGGAAGAGAGGAGGTGGGGCACGTGGTCGTGGGAGAGGAGGTAGGGTGACTGCTACGGGGCCTTCCTCGCCGCCACCCCCAGCTGTTTCACCCGAGCACGTGACTGCTAGGGTGGACTCGTCCGAGGAGGAGGCTACACGGACTCCGGTCCACGAGCCTCCGGTCCACGGGTCTTGGGCCCACGAGCTTCGGGTCGACTGGCCTTCGGCCCACGTGACCCCGGAGGAGCACACGTCCGGATGGGGTACCTGGCCGGATCAGCCCGAGGAGCCGAGTGGCCATGCTGATGATGGTGGGGAGCCGACTGATCTTGAGGAGGAGGGGGGCACCGTCTACCAGCGTGGTGCTACACGGCTCCCGTTCGTGTCGGTGACCCGTGAGCAGAGGTGGTTGATTTTCCCTGATGGGGAGAGGTACGTAAGTGCATTTAATATTTTTGTACCTTGTGCATTCACGTTTTTTCAAATAACTAATGCGTTGGCCTTGTCATGCTGCAGGGGTTGGGACCACCATCATAGTGTCCGCCGGCCCAACTCCGTCCTTGGAGTTCTTTGCCGGCAAAACTTCCCGGGGTTTGTCACGTTGCCTGGTGAGGGTCGGCTTCCAGAGCTTGGATTGAGCTGGGAGCACTACGTGGCTGCCCCGGCCCCGCCGGATGAGATTATCGACGGTGTCGTGTGCGACACGAGGGCAGACATGGTGATCAGAAAGTTCTGGGTAATTTCTCCTTTACACATTTAAAAATCTTCAAGTAGCTAGTTATTAATTGTACTAATCAATATTGTCTCATTTGATTGCAGACATTCTACAGGTGTGAGGAGGGATATGAGGAGGACGCGGCACATGTTATCGAGAACGTCTGCAAGCGCCTACTCCAGAACTTACGGCACGAGGCTCGGGTGTAGGCTGTTCGAGACTACTACGCCTTGTGTGGTATCAAGAATACCAAGCCGGCGTGCCGCGATAAGTTCCTGAGTAAGGAGCAGTACATGAAGGTAATTCTTAAGGCCTTCTCTACTTAAGTTCCTTCATTTAGTAATTCTTAGCCGTAGCGCTCAAGTTTCTATTTGCTAACTTAGGCGCCTCCGAGATGGTGTGCGGATCGGATGGATTGTTGGGAGGTGTTGGTCGATGAGTGGTGCTCAAAACAATGGCTAGCCCTCCACAACGAGGCCAAGGACAAACGTGCCCAAATGGAAGGTGTGCCACACCTCAAGGCAGCTCCAACTTATATCAGTTCGGGCGCAACTGGGTATGTGGTTTGCTTCATGATTCATGCAATTCATTCATCATGCTAGCTTGAGCCCTTTAATTACTAATTTTCATTGTTTCTCTCTTTCAGGCACGCTACAATAAGGCGGATAAGGTGCCAGAGGTGTACGACCTGTATGCCATGGCCCACACTGCCTCTTTCAAGAAAGTCAAGGCTTTCTCTCAGTCTGACCTCCATGATGCAAACAACTTCACCAACATCTCCTCCCACAACAAGCTCGTGAGATATAGAGATGAGGGGAAGGCGAGGAAAGGGGAGGACTTTAACCCAAGCCAGGGTCCCATTGATCCAGAGCTGTTCATGATATCTGGTGGCGGGAGGTCCCATGGCTCCATAGCCATTGGAGATGGACTTATCCGTTGTCCTAGCACTCTCCCGGAGATCAAGGCACGCCAGTCGAGCTCCGCTCCTGAGATAAGGCCTCGTGAACGACCAGTGCAACTCGCCATCAAGGTTAGTGATACGTACTCAGTTATCTTTCTCCATTACATTGTGTGCGCTTCCATCAATGATTACAAATGGTCATGTGAGTGGTGTTGCAGGCTGCTATACAGAGTGAGAGAGATAGAACGGAGAAACTTCTGGCGGAGGCGGCGGAGAGGCAGCGGGAGTTGGAGGAGAGGACGACAAAGATGATGGAGGAGGAGAGGGCACGGAATGACATGAAGGCAAGGGCCATGTACGAGCTCCTTGTGGTAAGTTTCTTCTGCAGATTAGCCAAAACATTCATGTAGTGTTTGTCTCATTACCAACTAGTATGACTGAGTCGTCAAAACCAAATGTGCAGTCTGTGTGCGAGAAGACAGGTCAGACCGCTCCGCCGATGCCAGTGATTGCTCCTGGGACCATGGTGAGTTTTATTTGAATGGACATTACTTGCTAGTCTTAACATTTGAGTGTCATCATGCTAACA
Source organism: Triticum aestivum (assembly GCF_018294505.1). Taxonomy (NCBI): domain Eukaryota; kingdom Viridiplantae; phylum Streptophyta; class Magnoliopsida; order Poales; family Poaceae; genus Triticum; species Triticum aestivum. The sequence continues at coordinate 359,904,862 of NC_057803.1, forward strand.
AGATATTGGAAATGATCTTTGGTGCAGCGTAACTCCAGACAAGCATCGCACGATCCTTCTCCAGCTACCGACACGAGCCACCCCGCTCCTACACCTCCTGGATCTTGGTAAGTTTATCTAGTGTTTTGCTTAACACATGCATAAAGACCTAGACTTAGCTTTAGTTCCTCCAATGCTTACCATAATGACCTAGACTTAGCTTCTTCTCCTCCAAAATGACTTAGTAAGCTTACTGACCTCCAAAACCATCCATTTTACCTAAGTTAGCTCTAAAACGATCTGTACTTAGCTTACTTATGTCAAAAATTGCATAATTAGCTTAGTTAGCTCATAGACGATCCATTTTACCTAAGTTAGCTCTAAAATGACCCATTTTACCTAGCTTAGCTTATAAATGATCCAGTTCATCCAAGTTAGCTCAAAAATGACCCATTTTACCTAGATTAGCTCCTAAATGATCCATTTTACCTACGTTAGCTTTAAAATGACCCATTTCACCTAGGTTAACTCCAAAATGACCCATCTTACCTAGGTTATCTCATAAACGATCCATTTCAACTAATTTAGCTCATAAACGATCCATTTCACCAAGTTAGCTAAAAAAACGATCCATTTCACCTAAATTAGCTCTTAAATGATCCATTTCACCTAAGTTAGCTCAAAAAGATCCATTTCAACTAAATTAGCTCATAAATGATCCATTTCACCTAAGTTAGCTCAAAAACGATCCATTTCAACTAAGTTAGCTCATAAATGATCTATTTCACCTAAGTTAGCTAAAAAACGATCCATTTCACCTTAGTTACCTCAAAAACGATCCATTTGACCTTAGTTAGCTCATAAACGACCCATTTCAACTAAGTTAGCTCATAAATGATCCATTTCACCTTAGCTAGCTCATAAACGACCCATTTCAACTTAGTTAGCTCATATATGATCCATTCACGTAAGTTAGCTCATAAATGACATACTCTTCTTGTTCTAGTCTTCTTCTTGTTCTACTCTTCTTGTTCTAGTCTTCTTCTTGTTCTACTCTTCTTGTACTAACTTTCTTATTTTTCATTTTGCAGATTTCATTCACTTGACGAAAGCTTGCATAGATGGAGTGCTCCTTATCCCTTTCTCTGTTTCTTTTGTATCGTTGAACTATGCATGTATCGTTGGATGAAACTATTGTAATATATATGGTTGGATGCCTCTATGTTGAACTTGTTATGTATGATGGAACTATGCATGTAATATATATGGTTGGATGATGAAGTTATGTGTTGGATATCTTATATGTTTGCTCTGTAATGGCCTTTTGAAATATATCTATGTATGTCATATATATTTGTGATGAAAATTGTTGGATTTAATAAAAAACAGATAAAAGAGCCAATATGCAGGCTCTTTGCCGTCTGCCACCGACGGCAACGGGCTCTTTGCCGTCTGCCGTGGACGGCAAAGAAGACACGTGGCATCTAGCTGTGCTTCCTGGGAGCTGACCCATTTGGTCAGTTTGCCTAAAGTGGCAGACGGCAAAGACTTTGCCATCAGTGGCAGACGGCAAAGAACCTGCACTTTGCCATCAGTGGCAGACGGCAAAGAACCTGCCATGTAGTGACGTGTAGATGACATCAACGGCGGACGGCAAAGACACTAGAAATTTTGCCGTCAGCGGCGGACGGCAAAGGCCTGCCATTAGCCACTTAACGGACTGACATCGCAATTATTGCCGTCCACTCTCTTTGCTGTCCGCCGCAGACGGCAAAGACTTTGCCATCAGTAGCGGACGGCAAAGTAGCTGTTTACCGTAGCCTACTTTGCCGTCCGCGGCTGACAGCAAAGGTCTTTGCCGTCCGCCGTTCATGCCTTTGCCGTCCACCATGGCAGACGGCAAAGTAGTTGATTCCTGTAGTGCTTCAAGGATAAAAAAGAAGAGGAAGAAGGAAAAAAAGAGGAGAAGAAAGAATAGAGGAGTAAGAATTCCTCTATTCTTTCTTCTCCTCTTTTTTTTCTTCTTCTTCCTATTTTTTTATCGGGAACGAGGGTCGTCCAGGGTCACCGAGCGGTAGAGGAAACCCTAAATAGCAAGTATCGTCGGTGTGAGATACATGTGGCCGTTGGTGTCGGACACTAGATCCACGTCACGAGGATGTAGCTTCCGACACCGACGACCACATGTATCTCACACCGAAGATACTTGCTATTT
>NC_057803.1:359907065-360008379 GCF_018294505.1 Triticum aestivum
GCACTGGTCACGGTTTTGCCACGAACCGTGACCAATGCCCCCTTTAGTCCCGGTTGGTGCCACGAACCGGGACCAATGGCCCCTTTAGTCCCGGTTGGTGCCACGAACCGGGACCAATGGCCTGCGCCTGCCAAAGCCGCGGTGCAGTGGGATGTTTAGTCCCACCTCGCTAGCTCAGGAGCGGCCGCACCTGTTTATAAGCGCTGCCCCACCATCCCCATCGAACTCCTCATAACTGCAGGCCTCTGGCCCTAATCTCACACCGCTATGCATGTGGGCCTGCTGGGCCTTCTGCGGGCCTGAATCCTGGCCCATGGATGGGCTTCTAGTCGTATTCAGGCCGTGGTGCCCAGTAGGTCGCATTTTTTTACTATTTATTTTTTCATTTCTACTTAGAACTAAATACTTATAGTTTTTAGTGGTTTTTCTTTTCTTTTAGGTCACAAAAATTATAAACTTTCTGTTAGTGCCATTAGTTATAAAATTTGAATAGTTCAAATTTGAATTTTTTAAAATTTGTGTGAAGCACTAGTTTATGAATAACTTTACTATAAAAATTGATTTTTGAGTCATTCTTTTTCCTGCTATTTAATATTACTGTGTTTTATCATTATACTCAATTTGGTAATTTTAGTTAGTCATAACAAATATTATAGGCATTTTTTATTTTTTTGCTATTTATTTTTTGATTTCTACTTAGAACAAAATACTTATGGTTTTTTAGTGATTTCTTTTTCCTTTTAGGTCACAAAAATTATAAACTTTCTGTTAGTGCCATTAGTTTTCAAATTTGAAAACACTTTTTTAGTTTTTTAGTTTTCTTTGTTGCTTTATTTATTTTATTTTGTTTCTACTTACTACAAAATACTTATTGTTGCTATTTTTTATTTTTCAGTTTTTTTGTTTTGTTTTCTGTATTATTTATTTTATTTTGTTTTTTGCTTTATTTTTTAATTCTTTTTGCTTTTAGGTCAGCAAAATTATAAACTTTCTGTTAGTGCCATTAGTTTTAGAAAAATTGTAAACTTTCTGTTAGTGCCATTAGTTTTCAAATTTGAATAGTTAAAATTTGAATTCTTTGAAATTTGTGTGAATCACAAGTTTGTGATTAACTTTACTAAAAATGAACATAGATGCACCTATAGACAAAATTCGACCTAAATTCATAGTTTTCAAATGAACTCTGAAAAAGTTGGCATAGCATACTCGTGTGTTACAAAGTTGGCATGGTATCATCATAATAGTTGCGGGAGGAAGTCTTCACTTTTTCTTCGCTTGTGTCATTTGCTTATTGCGCCATAACCATGGATAATCTTCATCGTTTATCAGGATGCTTGGGTCAGCCTTGACATTGAAGGGAGGAATTTCATGAAACTTTTCATAATCTTCAGACATGTCTGTCTTGCCCTCCACTCCTAGGATATCCCTTTTTCCAGAAGAACTATGTGGCGCTTTGGCTCATCCTATGATGTATTCGCTTCCTTATCTTCTCTTTTTCTCGGTTTGGTAGACAGGTCCTTCACATAGATAACCTGTGCCACATCACTGGCTAGGACGAACGGTTCATCAGTGTACCCAAGAATTTTCAGATCCACTGTTGTTATTCCGTACTATGGGTCTACCTGTACCCCGCCTCCTAACAGATTGACACATTTGCACTTAAACAAAGGGATCTTAAAATCATGTCTGTAGTCAAGTTCCCATATGTCCACTATGTAACCATAATATGTGTCCTTTCCGCTCTCGGTTGCTGCATCAAAGCGGACACCGCTGTTTTGGTTAGTGCTCTTTTGATCTTGGGCGATCGTGTAAAATGTATTCCCATTTATCTCATATCCTTTGTAAGTCAATACAGTCAAAGATGGTCCCCTGGACAACAAGCACAGCTTATCACAAACAGTGTTGTCACCTCTGAGACGTGTTTCCAACCAACTGCTGAAAGTCCTGATGTGTTCACATGTAATCCAGTCGTCACACTGCTCCGGGTGTTTGGAGCGCAGACTGTTCTTGTGTTCATCGACGTACAGGGTCACCAAGGTAGAGTTCTGTAGAACTATGTAGTGTGCTTGATACCAAGAATATCCTTCCCTGCATATTATTGAGTCACTTCCAAGAGTGCCTTTTCCAGTCAGTCTCCCCTCATACCGCGATTTAGGGAGACCTATCTTCTTAAGGCCAGGAATGAAGTCAACACAAAACCCGATAACATCCTCTGTTTGATGGCCCATGGAGATGCTTCCTTCTGTCCTAGCGCGGTCACGGACATATTTCTTTAGGACTCCCATGAACCTCTCAAAGGGGAACATATTGTGTAGAAATACGGGCACCAGGATGACAATCTCGTCGACTAGATGAACTAGGACATGCGCCGTGATATTGAAGAAGGATGGTGGGAACACCGGCTCGAAACTGAGAAGACATTGCGCCACATCACTCCTTAGCCTTGGTACGATTTCTAGATTGATCACCTTCTAAGAGATTGCATTGAGGAATGCACATAGCTTCACAATGGCTAATTGGACGTTTTCCGGTAGAAGCCCCCTCAATGTAACCGGAAGCAGTTGCGTCATAATCACGTGGCAGTCATGAGACTTTAGGTTCTGAAACTTTTTCTCTGGCATATTTATTATTCCCTTTATATTCGACGAGAAGCCAGTCGTGACCTTCATACTGAGCAGGCATTCAAAGAAGATTTCTTCCTCTTCTTTCATAAGAGCGTAGCTGGTAGGACCTTTATACTGCTTCGGAGGCATGCCGTCTTTTTCATGCAAACATTGCAGGTCCTCCCGTGCCTCAGGTGTACCTTTTTTCTTGCCATACACGCCCAAGAAGCCTAGCAGGTTCACGCAAAGGTTCTTCGTCACGTGCATCACGTCAATTGAAGAGCGGATCTCTAGGTCTTTCCAGTAGGGTAGGTCCCAAAATATAGTTTTCTTCTTCCACATGGGTGCATGTCCCTCAGCGTCATTCGGAACAGCTAGTCCGCCGGGACCCTTTCCAAATATTACATGTAAATCATTGACCATAGCAAGTACATGATCACCGGTATGCATGGCGAGCTTCTTCCGGTGATCTGCCTCGCCTTTGAAATGCTTGCCTTTCTTTCGATATTGATAGTTGGTCAGAAGAAATCGATGATGGCCCAGGTACACATTCTTCCTGCATTTGTCCAGGTATATACTTTCAGTGTCATCTAAACAGTGCGTGCATGCGTGGTATCCTTTGTTTGTCTGTCCTGAAAGGTTACTGAGAGCGGGCCAATCATTGATGGTCACGAACAGCAACGCCTTTAGGTTAAATTCCTCCTATCTGTGCTCATCCCACGTACATACACCGTTTTCATTCCACAGCTGTAAAAGTTCTTCAACTAATGGCCTTAGGTACACATCAATGTCGTTGCCGGGTTGCTTAGGGCCTTGGATGAGAACTGGCATCATAATGAACTTCCACTTCATGCACATCCAAGGAGGAAGGTTGTACATACATAGAGTCACGGGCCAGGTGCTGTGATTGCTGCTCTACTCCCCGAAAGGATTAATGCCATCCGCGCTTAAAGAAAACCATACATTCCTTGGGTCCTTTGCAAACTCATCCCAGGACTTTCTCTCGATTTTTCTCCACTGCGACCCGTCAGCGGGTGCTCTCAACTTCCCGTCTTTCTTCCGGTCCTCACTGTGCCATCGCATCAACTTGGCATGCTCTTCGTTTCTGAACAGACATTTCAACCATGGTATTATAGGAGCATACCACATCACCTTTGCAGGAACCCTCTTCCTGGGGGGCTCGCCGTCAACATCACCAGGGTCATCTCGTCTGATCTTATACCGCAATGCACCGCATACCGGGCATGCGTTCAGATCCTTGTATGCACCGCAGTAGAGGATGCAGTCATTAGGGCATGCATGTATCTTCTGCACCTCCAATCCTAGAGGGCATACGACCTTCTTTGCTGCGTATGTACTTTCGGGCAATTTGTTATCCTTTGGAAGCTTCTTCTTCAATATTTTCAGTAGCTTCTCAAATCCTTTGTCAGCCACAGCATTCTCTGCCTTCCACTGCAACAATTCCAGTATGGTACCGAGCTTTGTGTTGCCATCTTCACAATTGGGGTACAACCCTTTTTTGTGATCCTCTAACATGCGATCGAACTTCAGCTTCTCCTTTTGACTTTCGCATTGCATCCTTGCATCGACAATGACCCGGTGGAGATCATCATCATCGGGCACATCGTCTGGTTCCTCTTGATCTTCAGCAGCTTCACCCATTGCAACATCATTGGGCACATCGTCTGGTTCCTCTTGATCTTCACCAGCTCCCCTCGTTGCAGCATCACCATATTCAGGGGGCACATAGTTGTCATTGTACTCTTCTTCTTCGCCGTCTTCCATCATAACCCCTATTTCTCCGTGCCTCGTCCAAACATTATAGTGTGGCATGAAACCCTTGTAAAGCAGGTGGGAGTGAAGGATTTTCCGGTTAGAGTAAGACCTCGTATTCCCACATTCAGTGCATGGACAACACATAAAACCATTCTGCTTGTTTGCCTCATCCACATCGAGAAACTCATGCATGCCCTTAATGTACTCGGAGGTGTGTCTGTCCCCGTACATCCATTGCCGGTTCATCTGCGTGCGTTATATATAATTAAGTGTCCAAATTAATAGAAGTTCATCATCACATTAAAACCAAAGTACATACATAGTTCTCATCTAACAACATATAACTCTCCAGAGCATCTAATTAATTAAACCATACATTGAAACTATGTAAAACATTTCAATGTGAAAACAAATGCGATCATAATCGCAACCAAGGTAACAATTGATCCAACGGCATAATGATACCAAGCCTCGGTATGAATGGCATATTTTCTAATCTTTCTAATCTTCAAGCGGATTGCATCCATCTTGATCTTGTGATCATCGACGACATCCGCAACATGAAACTCCAATATCATCTTCTCCTCCTCAATTTTTTTTATTTTTTCCTTCAACAAATTGTTTTCTTCTTCAACTAAATTTAACGTCTCGACAATAGGGTCGGTTGGAATTTTCGATTCACATACATCCTACATAAATAAAATCTATGTCACGTTGGCCGGCATAATTTTCATAAACAACAAATGAACCAATAGTTATAAAGATAATATATATACCACATCTGAATCATAGACAGGATGAGGGCCGACGGGGGCGGATACCAAAACCATCGCACTATATAAGATGCAATAATAAAAGTAAGAAAATAATACAAGTATCTATGTAAACATACAAGTAAGAATATTTTTTCCTTTCAAGAAGAAGATAAGAACAAGAGGCTCACCACGGTGGTGCCGGCGATGAGCTCGGCGCGGGTGATCGACGGCGGTGCAGACGGGCAAGGGGCATGACGGACCGCTAAACCAAGACAAATATTGAGGAAAGTGGAGCTTGAAGGTCGAGCTTGGAGAGGAGAAAGCTTAAGTAGTGTGGCTCGGGTATTCCATCGAACACCTTGTGTGCATAGGAGGTGAGCTAGAGCACCACCAAGCCCTCTCCTCCTCGGCCAGAAAAAAATAGAGCAGTGTGCTCTGCTCTTACATGAGGGGGTATATATAGGCACCTCATTGGTCCCGGTTGGTGGCATGAACCGGGACTAAAGGGGAGCCTTTGGACCCGGTTCATGCCACCAACCGGGACCAATGGTGGTGGGCCAGGAGCGAGGCCATTGGTCCCGGTTCGTCCCACCAACTGGGACCAAAAGGTCCAGACGAACCGGGACCAATGGCCCACGTGGCCCGGCCGACCCCCTAGGCTCACGAACCGGGTCCAATGCCCCCATGGGTCCCGGTTCTAGACTGAACCAGGACTAATGGGCTGACCCGTCCTGGACCGTTGCCCCCTTTTCTACTAGTGGCTCCCGAGGACACATGGGAATATCGTCAAGCTAGTTTTCATCACGTTCATATGATTCGCGTTCGATACTTTGATAATTTGATATGTGGGTGGACCGGTGCTTGGGTGCTGCTCTTACTTGAACAAGCATCCCACTTATGATTAACCTCTATTTCAAGCATCCGCAACTACAACAAAAGTATTAAGGTAAACCTAACCATAGCATGAAACATATGGATCCAAATCAGCCCCTTACGAAGCAACGCATAAACTAGGGTTTAAGCTTCTGTCACTCTAGCAACCCATCATCTACTTATTACTTCCCAATGCCTTCCTCTAGGCCCAAATAATGGTGAAGTGTTATGTAGTTGACGTTCACATAACACCACTAGAGGCTAGACAACATACATCTTATCAAAATATCAAACGAATGCCAAATTCACATGACTACTCATAGCAAGACTTCTCCCTTGTCCTCAGGAACGAACGTAATTACTCACAAAGCATATTCATGTTCATAATCAGAGGGGTAATAATATGCATATAAGATCTGAACAGATGATCTTCCACCAAATAAACCAAGTAGCATCAACTACAAGGAGTAATCAACACTACTAGCAACTTACTAGCACCAATCCTGGACTTTGAGACAAGAATTGGATACAAGAGATGAACTAGGGTTTGGAGATGAGATGGTGTTGGTGAAGATGTTGATGGAGATTGCCCTCTCCCGATGAGAGGAGCATTGGTGATAACGATGGTGATGATTTCTCCCTCCCGGAGGGAAGTTTCCCCGACAGAACAGCTCTGCCGGAGCTCTAGATTGGATCCGCCAAGGTTCTGCCTCATGGTGGCGGAGTCTCTTCCCAAAAAGTTCCTTTTTCTTTTTCTTTTTCTCATCGAAAGACCTCATATAGGAGAAGATGGGCATCGGAGAGCCACCAGGGGGCCCAAGAGGTAGGGGGCGTGCCCTAGGGGGGTGCCCCCCACCCTCGTGAGAAGAGTGTGGGCCCCATGGCCTTCATCTTTGGTGTGGATTTTTCTTTATTTGTTTTAAGACGTTCCGTGGAGTTTCAGGACTTTTGGAGTTGCGCAGAATAGGTCTCTAATATTTGCTCCTTTTCCAGACCAGAATTCTAGCTGCCGGCATTCTCCCTCTTTATGTAAACCTTGTAAAATAAGAGAGAATAGCCATAAGTATTGTGATATAGAGTGAAATAAAAGTCCATAATGCGATAAATATCGATATAAAAGCATCATGCAAAATGGACGTATCAGGGTCTTGTAGATAGTCAGGCTTCTCAGCCTTTTTCTTTTGTAGTTGTCTGTACTCAGACATGTAATGCTTCCGATGCTTGTATGCTCTGATTGATGGGTCATGTGACCTCTATTTGTATTTAATGCTATGTGGCTCTTTTGGGCCTTTATCTATATGAGTTTGCGTTATGTTGTGATGCCATGTTGTACATCACATACTTGCATGTTATGCGTACGTGTAACGTGTATTGCTATGTGTGGGATCCGACAACCTGGTTGTCTATCCTTGGTAGCCTCTCTTATGGGGAAATGTAGTCTAGTGCTTCCACCGAGCCATGGTAGTCCGCTACAGCCCGGTTTACCGGAGTCCTGCTAGCCCAGCACTACTGCTCTGGAACACTTAGACTGGCCGACATGTGATTCACTTCGTTCCTGTGTTTGTCCCTTCGGGGAAATGTCACGTGGTGACTTCCGGAGTCCTGCTAGCCTGCTACAGCCGGATTCCCAGAGTCCTGTTAGCCCAGTTGCTACAGCCCGGATTCACACGCTGATGACTGACATGCTCGATGTTGTTTCATGTATGCCTGTTACCGTAAGTTAGTGCCACTTTGGGTTCACGACTAGTCATGTTGGCCCGGGTTCTCTGTCATATGGATGCTAGCAACACTATCATATACATGAGCCAAAAGGCGCGAACGGTCCCGGGCTAGGTAAGGCGACACCCGTGGGAATACCATGCGTGAGGCCGCAAAGTGATATGACGTGTTACACGATAGATCAGTGTGACTTAGAATCGGGGTCCTCACAATGGCCCAATCCTTTTTGTAGCAAAGGATAAGCCTGGACGAACTCTTATATAAAGCAAAGCACTCCCGAGGACACATGGGAATTGTTTTCAAGTTTGTTTTCATCATGCTCATATGATTCACATCATTACTTTGATAATTTGATATGTGGGTGGACCGGTGCTTGGGTGCTGCTCTTACCTGGGCAATCCTCACTTATGATTCACCTCTCTCGTAAGCATCCGCAACTATGAAATAAGAATTAAGATAAATCTAACCATAGCATGAAACATTTGGATCCAAATCATCTGCTTACGAAGCAACGCATAAACTAGGGTTTAAGCTTCTATCACTCTAGCAAACCATCTTCTACTTATTACTTCCCAATGCCTTCACCTAGGCCCAAATCATGAAGTTTCATGTCGTCGACAATCACATAACACAACATGAGGAAAGACAATGTACATCTCATCAAAATATCAAACAAATACCAAATTCACATGATTACTTATAACAAAACTTCTCCCATGTCCTCAGGATTAAACGTAACTACTCAAAAAGCATATTCATCAGTACTGCAGGATGCTGCTAACGCGACACTACGATCAGAGACCCTTCGACGAAACTGCATGCGATACAATAATCACAAACGGTGGTGTAAAACCTGTCAAAAAAGGTGCAAAACATTTGCGATGGAGGATGCATCAAACACCGTTCAGATTTTAGTTGCGTGTGCTATGCAGGGCATACGGTTCAGTTCAATGAACTGTTTGCTATGAGGAGGAACAAAAGAAACGGGCAGCCAGATGAATGTGTGTGCGATATATAGCATACGGTTCACTCGAATGAACTATTTGTGATTAGGCAACACAAAATAAACGGTCAGCCAGATCAAGGTGTGTGCCATATACGGCACACGGTTCACTCGGATGAACTGTTTATGTTTAGACAAGAGAATAGAAACGGTTCAATATAACAAGATGTGTGTGATACACGACAAACAGGTTTGTAATCAGAAATGTGTGCGCAGACAGATAATAACACAGATAGTTGCTTCTAATAAGACATATGTGTTTGTGTAATGGGATTGCATACAGAACAACAACGACACGTGCACACACACACACACACACATATATATATAGGACAAGGCTATTTTTTTACACGTAATAGAACCCAACCCGCCTTCTTCTGACGGAGGCACCATCGCAGGCATGCGAGTGATGGCGGCAGCCAGAGGGAGAGAGCCCGCGGCGCCGTGGCTGGCCTGTCGGATCAAGGGTTCTAGCAAAACCCTCAAGATTTGAACACTGCGGTGCGGGCGAAGATCTCCCCCTACTGATCTACGTCCTAGCCTCGCTAAGATCTCACGGGCTAACTCAATGAACTCCCAACACAAAGGACACAAGATTTATACTGGTTTGGGCCACTGTTGTGGTGTAATACCCTACTCTAGTGTGGTGGTGGTGGATTGCCTCTTGGGATGAAGATGAACAGTACATGGGGAAGAACAGCCTCCTGAGGAGAGGTGTTCTTGTACTCGATGAACTTGTGGTAGTTCTGGTCTCTCTCGATCCATCAGATCGATCCCCCTAGCTATGGTGGTGGCTAGCCTTATATAGAGGCACTGATCCTCCCCCCAAATATTGAGCGGGAAGGGAGCCAACAATCGCCAATTTAAAAGGGGACAACTAGTACAACTTATCCTGACAAAAGTGGTCTTCGCCTGTCAAAGGCTTTGGTGGTGACGTCGTCTTGGGCCCCACGGTGACCTCTGTCTTGTCGTCCTTCTAGTCTTGGTCTCGTTGCACTGATATGGAAACCTTTGCTTGATGCCTCGGTACTCTGCGCCTGCGCCTACTTCCTTAGCACCAAAGAGGAAACAAGGACACTATGCGCACTGGCGCCCTCCTCGCCTTGGTCGTCATGGCTTACGTCACTGGAACCTCACGAGGTTTGCCTTGCCTTGAACTCTCTGCCCCTCACGAGCTAGCCTGGTGAGGCCGCTCCTAAGGAGGTCTTGTGTCGTCCGCCTCGCGAGGGTCTTGAAAGCTTGTTGGTGAAGATGGGTCGTACGAGCCCACTCGCAGAGCCACGCCGTGGGACGCAGGCAAGCAAGTATGGGGACCCCCGTTCACAGAACACCGACACTAGCCCCCGGGCCCAAGGCGTGCTCGGGCTTGGCTCTGAGGCGAAGCCAAGGGGCAAGTGTGGAGCGCCATGGGCCCCAATAGCCTGCAGCCTCGCTGGACACGTGGCGGTTGGTTGGACATGGGCGTCTCCGCTTCCGCACGCTGCCTTAGAATCTGCCTAGCTATGTGGCCACCACAACCTACACAGTTATTCCAACATCGCCCGCGCCATACTCCTCCAATTCCTCTGCTTCCCCGGGACTCCGCTCCTCTTTCCAATCTTACATGAGCTCTGCTCACTCTATCACCATGGCGCCGACACAAGCGGATTAGGGGAAGAAACCTCTGTCTTCGGCTGGTGCGCCTTTAGCCGCCGAGCCCGTAGTTGGCCGAATGCTGGTGCTCAATGATGAGGCCATGGGCAAGGTGCGTCCCATGCTTGCCTCCATCTTCAATGAGTTGGAAAAGACGGTGGCTTGGCATACGTCTCGTGCTCGCATCGACCGGGCAGCCACCAAGGTCCCATTCTCCATCGACGCCCTTTGGGCCGGCCTGGTCCCTCCTTTCTCTGCCTTCTTCAACACGGTGCTTGCGCATTATCAGATCCACATGCTTCACCTTGATCCTCAATCAGTGACCCTTCTTGCCGTCTTCGCCTTTGTTTGTGAGGCCATGGTAGGCATTGCCCCTTCAGTGGCCCTTCTCCGCCACTTCCTGTCGCTGCACCTGGTTGATCCCCGGCAGAGCAAAGGATGCCTGAGCTTTCAGGCCATGGCGGCGATGGCCGGCGTAGGGATTGACTTCGAGTTCCCACCATCCCCGAGTGGGTTTCGAACACGATGGGTATTTGTTGATGTCGGAGTGATCAACCCCCTTCTCTCTTCTTCGTCAGTGCCCGCTATTCCCAGCTCCGGTTAGTGCCATCAGAGGCTCACCAATTCGTGCCTTGCCCCTGTGTGGCTCAGGATGAGGTGGCTTAAGGACCTTGATGTGACTGCGCCTATGGTGGTGAAGGAGTTCATCCAGCGCTGAATCGCTCTGCTTCAACGCCATTCTCAACCAATGTGGGCCTTGCTCAACAGCAAGGACCACATGAGACTTCAAGAGTCCGGGCTCCCCCTCGAGGCATAGCGAACGGTGCTCGAGGTCCTGACGGGTGTCCCGTTGCCAGACGACATGCCAGAGAAGAGTTTCCTTCTGTACCGCTGCTTGAAAAAGGCGACATTCGTGGAGCAGATGCCCGCCTTTGATGAGTGGGGGCTGCGCCTAGTCGGCCTCATGGGGCCTCGTGAGAACCCCATCGTCGTGGTTCCTCTTCCTGCCGTTGGTGCCGAGCTCGCCCTGAGTGTGGATGCAGGGGGGCGAGCATCGCTGGGGGCTGATGGCGAAGGTGCTGAGATGCTGATGCCGCCCAGGGCTCCTGAGGCGTCATCCTCAGGAACTCGCGACTCTTGCCCTGGGGCGGCGGTTGAGGAGGCAATGCAACCCACGTCTCCCAATGCTGGGGCTCCTAAGACCTCGACAGGTTGCTGTGAGGCAGAGCCTGGTGGCTCCCCTCAGCTTGGCGCTCCTGAGATTGCCCCTTCGAGCGCTTCTCCAGTTGCGCCTCGTGTGGGTCGCCATGTCCAGCGCTTCGGTCAGCTCTGCGTGGACTTCGAAGAGCTCCGCAAGACGAAGGGGTCCCCAAGCAGTGGCACCTTCGGGCCTTAAAATGGAGAAAGTACATCGCCGTTGATGAGTAAGTACCGTATGTTGGTGATTCTCCATGTGTTGCTTCCCTTCCTCACGGTATCTCTTCAGGATTCCTTCCGCCAAGGCTGCAAGATCTCCTGAGAAGCAGCCTCCTATCGCCTCGTTTCTCCCGCTAGGCTCGAGCGCTTCAAGCCCGCGCTTTGCTCGTGGTGTGGAGCCAACCGGGGAAGCCGGCCCATCGACAAGGTGTCTTGAGCTCGCACCTTCGCCGTCTTTTATTTGAGGCCTTGTTCGGAGCACAACAAGCGTGCCAAGGGTTTCTCCCCTGGTCGTGGACATCGAATGGTTGGCTTCGATCCTAGGGTCTTCTTCAAGCAGTGGGCCTTCACTCGTTCGAGCCCCTCGCGAGGCCCATCCCGCAAATGGGCGGGCGTCAGCCCCCAGCCCCCTGTCGAAAGGGGGCGAGTGGCTTCCAGCCCCATCTGCGGTTCCCGCGGCGGAGGATGAAGTCAGCAACATGCTCGAGTCGGCGCAAGAAAGGAGCGTCGTTTGCCACGAGCTCTTTCAGGAGGCAATGGGCGCGATGAACCGGCTTGGTGAAGAGATCGTGGATGTGGACGCGCGCCTCGTGGCCGAGGGTCTTCGGCTGGTGGGGGAGCGACATAAGCTGAAGGTGTCTATCAACCTGGGGCGCCACCAGCGCGAGCTCGATAATGCGAAGGCTGAGGCTTCCCTCGCAACCTCTCGTGAGGACTGCTCCCGAGCTCTGGAAGAGGCTCGGGAAGCTGACCGCCGTCACAAGGTCGCGGAGAAGCGTGCGTGGGAGATCCAAGCCTGGAGCGCTGTCTTGGATCAGCAAGTGGAGGCGCGCAAGGCCGCCCTTGCATCATTGAGGGGGATGCCCGCCGAAGTGGAAGAGATCCGGAAGCGCGAGGAGGCGCTGGAAGCCGTGGAGCGTAGCCTTGAGCTCGAACGACTGGAGACGAGAGAGGATGAAGTTGGCGCGCGCGAGGCCAGGGCCCAAGTGGAGGTTGATCGCCGGGTGGCCGAGGCTCGTGCGGATCTCGAGAGCAGGTACGACCTGAAGCTGAAGCTCGTGGAAGCTGGGGCCGTCGGTAGGACTGTTGCCCTCAAGTCCAGGATGACCGAGGTGGAGCGACGCGAGGAAGCCGCTGCAGCCGCCCTGGTCTTGGCACAGGCCGAACTGGCCTCCGCTCGCGCCGATCTGATCCCTCTTCAGCAGTGGGTTGCTGACGCCGAGTCCGTCGCGCGGCAGAACATGTAGGAAGTGCTTCAGCGGCGGACGCTGGAGCGCGTGCACGCCCCCATGCTCCAGGACCTCAGGAAGAGGGCCAACGTCGCTTTGGCCACATCTGTTATCAGAATGCTCCTCATCCCCACGCGAACAACTACGCCAGCCACCTCCACTTCTTCGCCGACGTGGTGACGCGCCTGGAGAACCGTTCCGAGAGGGCTCGCCAACTTCTTGAAGAGAGGAGCCGCGACCTGCTCGGGCGTGCGTTCTCCCGCGTCTTCAGCCATCTCCAGAACACCGACCCCAACTTCGACTATGACGCTGCCATCGCTCCCGTACCCGAGGCCATCCAGGGCAACCTGTCGCGATGTGTGGAAGACAATGTGGACACATTGGTCAGGGCCTTCACTTTCGATGATGATGGGGTGGTGGTCGCGGCGGACGCGGGCGACGTGGTCGAAGACGGTGATGGTCGTGCTGGTGGAGGTGATGGTGATGCCAGCGATGGTGGCAGCGATGCCAGCGACGCGTTTGAGGGTGATCCTGGGGACGCGGCGAGCGACATGACTGACTAATCCCGTGTTTCCCAGCTATTTGTCCTGCACACAGAAGTTCGTGCGCAGCCCTTGAAGTTGTAAGAGCTTTTTTGGAGGGGAATCCCCTCATGTAAATTTGCTACTGCCTTTATCTTGATAGGTCGAGTCGAATATGTGTCTTCATGAACTCACGTATTCTTGGGCAAAGTTGTTGTTGTGGTTTACCTTAGCGAGGACGAGCACAAACCGACTCATGAGGTTGGAAGCTCCTGAGGAACTTGTCGAGACGCCTGAGGGGGCCGCGTGATAAGCAAGTGCTAGTCGTGGCGCGTGTGCGTCTTGCTCAGCCACGCTCGTGAGGGGCCCGCTAGGGGGAAGCAACAGGCACGAACTCCGAAATAAGGCAAGAACCAGACAGCAAGAAGTCACTCGAACAAGAAAAGGCACCCCCCGCGTGCATCAATGAAAATTCAACTTCAACTCAACTCCAAATCCAAAAGGCAAGGCTACAGAAAAGGGAACCAAAGCAAATGGCCGCGTCCGGCACCTAGTCTAGTCTTCTTGTCTTCAAGTCTTCTCACCAGCGCAGAGCTAAGTGCTTCCACTGGGACGTGGGAGGGAGCCCCCAAGGCCTGAGGGCGGCACTCCTGAGACTCCGGGGCGTGTACAGCCCCACTTGTTATTATGTGAAAGTGTCACGGGCGGCGATCTTCACAGGCATGAGCCTTACTTCATATCGCCAGACAAGGGCCCCGCCTTGCTCCGCCCCCTACCACCGTTAGGACGACCGGAGACCAGGACGACATCAACGAGGGCAGAGGGGATCCCAGCGGTGCCCTCGGCGACTGATACGTCCATTTTGCATCATGCTTTTATATCGATATTTATTGCATTATGGGTTGTTATTACACATTATGTCACAATACTTATGCCTATTCTCTCTTATTTTACAAGGTTTACATGAAGAGGGAGAATGCCGACAGCTGGGATTCTGGGCTGGAAAAGGAGCAAATATTAGAGACCTATTCTGCACACTCCAAAAGTCCTGAAACTTCACAGAAGCTATTTCTAGAATATATAAAAAATACTGAGCGCAATAAGTTCCAGAGGGGGGCCACACCCTGGCCATGAGGGTGGGGGCGCGCCCTACCCCCTGGGCATGCCCCTGCCTCATGGGCCCCCTGGTGGCCCTCCGATGCCCATCTTCTGCTATATGGAGTCTTTCGTTGAGGAAAAAATCATAAGCAAGCTTTCGGGATGAGACTCCGCCTCCACGAGGCGGAACCTTGGCGGAACCAATCTAGGGCTCCGGCGAAGCTGTTCTACCTGGGAAACTTCCCTCCGGGAGGGGGAAATCATCACCATCGTCATCACCAATGATCCTCTCATCGGGAGGAAGTCAATCTCCATCAACATCTTCACCAGCACCATCTCATCTCAAACCCTAGTTCATCTCTTGTATCCAATCTTTGTATCCAAATCTCACATTGGTACCTGTGGGTTGCTAGTAGTGTTGATTACTCCTTGTATTTTATGCTAGTTGGTTTACTTGGTGGAAGATCATATGTACAGATCCATTATGCATATTAATACCCCTCTGATTATGAACATGGGAGAAGTCTTGCTATTAGTAGTCATGTGAATTTGGTATTCGTTTGATATTTTGATGAGATGTATGTTGTCATCCCTCTAGTGGTGTCATGTGAACGTTGACTACATGACACTTCACCATTGTTTGGGCCAAGAGGGAGGCATTGGGAAGTAATAAGTAGATGATGGGTTGCTAGAGTGACAGAAGCTTAAACCCTAGTTTATGTGTTGCTTCGTAAGGGGCTGATTTGGATCCATATGTTTCATGCTATGGTTAGGTTTACCTTAATACTTCTGTTGTAGTTGCGAATACTTGCAATGGGGGTTAATCATAAGTGGAATGTTTGTCCAAGTAAGTACAACACCAAAGTACCGGTCCACCCACATATCAAATTATCAAAGTAGCGAACGCGAATCATATGATCGTGATGAAAACTAGCTTGACGATAATTCCCCTGTGTCCTCGGGAGCGCTTTCCTTCATATAAGAGTTTGTCCAGGCTTGTCCTTTGCAACAAAAAAGATTGGGCCATCTTGCTGCACCTTATTTAATTTTATTACTTGCTACTCGTTACAAATTACCTTATCAGAAAACTATATGTTACCGATAATTTCAGTGCTTGCAGAGAATACCTTGCTGAAAATCGCTTATCATTTCCTTCTGCTCCTCGTTGGGTTCGACACTCTTACTTATCGAAAGGACTATGATAGATACCCTACACTTGTGGGTCATCAAGACTCTTTTCTGGCGTCGTTGCCGGGGAGTGAAGCGCCTTTGGTAGGTGCAATTTGGTAAGGAAAACTTTTATATAGTGTGCTGAAATTTACTGTCACTTGTTACTATGGAAAGTAATCCTTTGAGGAGTTTGTTCGGGCTATCTTCGCCTCATCCGGAACCATAATTAGTTACCCCTCAACCTACTGAACCTACTAAAAATGAAAGTTCTTACTTCGAAATTCCTTCGGGTATGATAGAGAAACTGCTATCTAATCCTTTTGCGGGAGATGGAACATTGCATCCCGATTTACACTTAATCTATGTGGATGAAGTTTGTGGATTATTTAAGCTTGCATGTATGCCCGATGATGTTATCAAGAAGAAGGTCTTCCCTTTATCTTTGAAGGGAGATGCATTGACATGGTATAGGCTATGTGATGATATGGGATCATGGGACTACAAACGGTTGAAAGTGGAATTCCATCAGAAGTTTTATCATATGCATCTTGTTCATCGTGATTGTAAGTATATATAGAATTTTTGGCCTCACGAAGGAGAAAGCATCGCTCAAGCTTGGGGGAGTCTTAAGTCAATGTTATATTCACGCCCCAATCATGATTTCTCAAGAGAAATGATCATTCAAAAATGTTATGCTCAGCTTTCTGACAACAATCGCTCCATGCTCGATACTTCTTGTACTGGTTCCTTTATGATGAAGACTATTGAATACAAATGGAATTTATTGGAGAGAATTAAACGCAACTCTAAAGATTGGGATCTCGGCGAAGGTAAGGAGTCAGGTATAACACCTAAGTTTGATTGTGTTAATCTTTTATGGATACCGATGTTTTCAGTAAATTTAGCACTAAATATGGACTTGACTCTGAGATAGTAGCTTCTTTCAGTGAATCCTTTGCTACTCATGTTGATCTCCCTAAGGAGAAGTGGTTTAAATATAATCCTCCCATTGAAACAAAAGTAGTTGCACCTATTAAAGTTGAAGAAAAGACTATCACTTATAATGATCCCGTTGTTCCTACTGCTTATGT
The DNA here is from genome assembly GCF_018294505.1 of Triticum aestivum. NCBI lineage: Eukaryota > Viridiplantae > Streptophyta > Magnoliopsida > Poales > Poaceae > Triticum > Triticum aestivum. The sequence goes on from NC_057803.1 coordinate 359,923,952, forward strand.
TGAGAAACGACCTTTCCCTGTTAGAATAAAGGATCATGCTAAAGCTTCAACTTTGGTTCGTAAAAGTAATATTAGAACTTATACACCTCCTGAGCAAGTTAAAGTTGAACCTAATATTGCTATTGTTAAAGATCTCTTGGCCGATAATATTGATGGGCATGTTATTTACTTCTGTGATGAAGCTACTAGAATTGCTAGGCCTGATACTAAAAATAAACATAGACCTGTTGTAGGCATGTCTGTTATTTCTATTAAAATAGGAGATCATTGCTATCATGGCTTATGTGATATGGGTGCTAGTGCCAGTGCAATACCTATTTCCTTATACAAAGAAATTATGCATGATATTGCACCAATTGAGATAGAAAGTATGGATGTTACCATTAAGCTTGCTAATAGAGATACTATTTCACCCATTGGGATTGTTAGAGATGTTGAAGTCTTGTGTGGGAAGGTTAAATATCCTGCTAATTTTATTGTTCTTGGTTCCCCACAGGATAGCTTTTGTCCCATTATATTTGGTAGACCCTTCTTAAATACTGTCAATGCTAAGATACACTGCAATAAGGATATTGTTTCTGTTGGTTTAGGGGATATGTCTCATGAGTTTAATTTTGCTAAATTTCGTAGACAACCCCATGATAAAGAATTTCCTAGTAAAGATGAAATTATTGGTCTTGCTTCTATTGTTGTGCCTCCTATTGATCCATTAGAACAATATTTGCTAGACCATGAAAATGATATGTTCATGAATAAAAGAAGGGAAATAGATGAAGTATTATTTAAATAGGGACCTATTCTGAAACACAATTTGCCTATTGAAATCCTAGGGGATCCTCCTCCACCCAAGGGTGATCCCGTGTTTGAGCTTAAACCATTACCTGATACTCTTAAATATGCTTATCTTGATGAAAAGAAAATATATCCTGTTATTATTAGTGCAAACCTTTCAGAGAAGGAGGAAGAGAAATTATTGAAAACTCCGAAGAAGCACCATAATGCTATTGGATATACTCTTGATGATCTTAAGGACATTAGTCCCACTCTAGGTCAACACAAAATAAGTTTGGAGGGAGACGCCAAACCAGTTATTGATCACCAACGAAGGCTGAATCCTAAGATGAAAGAAGTGGTAAGAAAGGAAATATTAAAGCTCCTTGAGCCAGGTAAAATTTATCCCGTTGCTGATAGTCAGTGGGTAAGTCCTGTTCATTGTGTCCCTAAGAAGGGAGGTATTACTGTTGTTCCTAAGGATAAAGATGAATTGATCCCGCAAAGAATTATTACAGGCTATAAGATGGTAATTGATTTCCACAAATTCAATAAGGCTACTAAAAATATCATTACCCCTTAACTTTTATTGATCAAATGCTAGAAAGATTATCCAAACATACACATTTTTGCTTTCTAGATGGTTACTCTGGCTTCTCTTGAATACCTGTGTCAGCTGATGATCAATAAAAGACCACTTTTACTTGCCCTTTCGGTACTTTTGCTTATAGACGTATGCCTTTTGCACTACCAGGGAAAACCTTATACACAGAATCTTAGCAGCAGTGTGGTTTAAAAATAGACGCTACTGCTAATTAGCAGCAGCGAGCTCCAGAGAGCAGCGCTACTAATATCTAAGTAGCAGGAGCGCTCTATGCGGAACAAGCGCTACTACTATATTTGCCACGGTGTTGCCTCCCAGCTAGATATAGTAGTAGCGACCTTCCGGGGGACGCCTACTGCTAAAGTACTTAGTAGCAGCATTTTTCTTAAAAACTCGCTGCTGCTAAGTATAACCGCAACTAATTAAGTTTAGTCTCATACTGCTAAGCGAACAAGGTGTTTACCACCTTAAATATGTTACTTCTCAACCTATCTCGAGCACTTGGTCTTCATTGAACTATATGTGTATGATTTGTAGCTGCAATATGAATCCTCTCCTGTACCTATACAGGTACAGTGAGGATTCATGTTGACTATTTAGATTCTACACAAAAAGATCAATGATGACCAATGTATATTTTTGATGTTTTCACATTGCTTAGACTTACAACATTTTTTCAGGACAAAGCGTTACTGATTTTGGGATAAACAAAAGAAATAACCGCTTCCATTAGCAGTAGCGTTTTTATGTAAAACGCGCTATATATAAGTTAGCTATAGCGCGTTTTCCTTACGAGCGCTACTGCTAGTTCGACTTAACCATCACCCCCGGCTCAAAATTTCGCTATGTCCTCCTTCCCCCCTGTTCCCCTACTCCTGTCGTGCCGCGCCGCCCGAGCTCGAGCCTCCCCTCACCGCTGCCGCCCGAGCCCGCCCTCAACCTCACTGCCGCTGCCCGCCGCCGCTCTCGACCTCACCACCACCGCCCTCGACCTCACCGCCGCCGCACGAGACCGCCGAGGACCGCCGCCGCCCGATCCCGAGCCCGCCCTCGCCGCCCCTACCTCCATCGCCGAGCACCTCCCCACCACCATCTCTCCCCTCTCTGTAAGCCCCACACCCCCTCTTTCTTTGCTTAGTTAGTAGATGATTTTAGTAGTAGTAGTAGATGTTAATTTAGGGTTCATAGATAATGATTTTTAGTAGTAGTAGATATTAATTAGTAGTAGTGATGGTAAACTAGTTGTATAATTAGCAGTAGTAGATGTTAATTAGTAGTAGATGTAGTAGTAGATGTTAATTAGTAGTAGTAGATGTACTAGTTTCTTTCTATTTATAGTAAGTTTATATTTAGTAAGAACGAGTTGAATTAATAGAACTAGTTTAGTTTTAGTTGAACTAGTTTAGTTTTAGTTGAACTAGTTTAGTAAGTAAATTAATAAACTAGTTGAATTAATAGAACTAATGTATTTTTAGTAAGAAAATTAAAATAACTAGTTGAACTACTTTATTTTAAGAAAGAACTAGTTTTTTCTATTTATAGTAAGTTTATATTTAGTAAGAACTAGTTGAATTAATAGAACTAGTTGAACATGTCATATTTGTTGTTATTTTTTAGTTTAAGCAATTATTCGGGATGTACTAGTTGAATTAATAGGGTTTTTGCTTTTGCAAAAATCAAGGAGCCCCTCCATCATCCCCGCAGTCGTCCCCGTCACCGACCCCCTCCAACTTCGAGGTGAGATGAGGCAAATCTTCATGTCAATATGAGTCCTTTATGAGTTTCAGGCGCTTGTTTTGCCGGAGTGCCCGGTCATGTTTTGGTTACACCTCCGAGTGGCCTATGTTTTGCCGGAGTGTTGATTAATTTCCGTTCCGGCAAATTTCAGGCGCTCGATATGTCCTTTTTAGCAAAGGTCATGCCGGATTTTTCCATGAATTCTGGCATGACTTATGCTAGAATATGTAGGAAATATCGAGTGGCCTGGATTTTCTTGAAAAGTAATGATCTAATTTAGGTTTTAGTACATATATTTAATTGTACAAGTTTAATCTTTGAATTATCAACGTAGGAAATGTCGTACTCGGACGATGACAGTCTCCCGGGGGAGTGCAGCTAGTGCCACGACGATCGAGGTATGTGCAACAGGTTCGTTGAGCTGGATGAAGATCGGCGCTTCAGCATTAAGCTCGAGGAGACCTTCGATGTTGAACCGGTACGCAACAACGACAAGTGTTTTTTTCGTAATTAAGCATGACTTCAACTATTTCACCGTCTAATTTTCATATTTTACAATTCGACTAGCTTATTCCATGCCATGCAAGACGCTATGTCTTGGAGAGGATGGGTTTTGAAGACCATGAAAATTTTGAAACAAAGAAAATACACCTAAGGACCCATCATGATATCGATTTTGAAGTAAATCTGTACAATTCTCGGAGCGTAACCCATTTTGGTTGCCAAAATTGGGAAGCACTTTGCAAAATGTATGGTTTTTATGAGGGTATTATTGTCACCATGGATCTTGGTAATCCTGACATCGAGCAAGACAATATGGACATTTGGGTGCTTGCTGATACGCTTCTGATTCTACCGCAATGTGAGTTTCTCAAACATAGTTATTAACTAATTTATATTGTTTATTTCAAAATAGTTGACAGCTTATTTCCATTGACAGCTTATTTCCATTGACAGCTTATTTTGAATCTTCAAAGAATGTGCAGAAGATGGTAGACAAAACCCACTACACTGATGGCTCCGAATTAACTTATAAGGAGAAACGTCATCTGATTGCTTATTGTACTTTTCTTGAGAATTACAATACCTATTATCGAACTCCTCCAAATTATGGTGAATACGTGCCACTAGTGCACATGTTGAACCACGGTAACTTCTATGGAGATACCCTGGTAAGATTTTTTACTATTACGACATCTGCGCATCTTTTGCATACTTCTAAAACTAGTACATCATTGCTAACTATGAAGTTATTACTATGTTTTTCAACAGGAAATCCCGATGGATTGTGTGCCTCATCTGATGTATCAGAATGGTCGCCTTGCAGTTATGAACCTACAGCCAGGTCAATCTAAGGAGCTCACCTGTGCATATCGAATTTCTAAAACCGGTGAACACATGCTAATCAAAGAATGAAAAAAATGTTTGGACATTCGCAAGGAGGTTCTTGGAAGTAACATTAAGCGAAAGGCAAGAATTGGAGACAGGATAATCTCCATTCTCCATAATGGAGAGTCAGGGGCTATCTTGTTTTTTGCTATTTTACCTTAGAGAATATAGTAGGTCCTAAGAGAATGTAGTAGGTCCTATGAGGTACAATATGTTTATTATGTGATACAATGTGTTAGAGTTGATGACGAGGAGTACTTATGATTACTACTAGTGACAAATTTGCTATGTGATGTCTCATTGATGAAAATGATGATCTTGAGGAGGTGTTATATGACAATGATGTATTATGATGATAAGTTGTTAATGATATGATGATGATGATGATATTTATTACATCACGGGGTGAAAGAACCGCGGATTAGTTTCAAGTGGATGTCCATCCACTTGAAACTAGTCCACGGTTCTTTCACCCCGTGATGTAATAACTTATTATGATTTCAAAACAATTTCTAAATTCCTGTTGTATGAAAACTTGTGAAAAGGTGTACGAATACAACATGAAATAAAAAAGAAATAAAATACGAAATAATAGTAGCAGCGCGGGCAGGGAGAAGCGCTACTACTAATTACCAGTAGCGCACCTCCAGGAACACGCTACTACTAAGCCGATTTAGCAGTAGTGCGGGCGGAGGCACGCTACTGCTATACGTTAGCTGTAGCGCCTTATTAGTAGCGCATCGACCCGCGCTACTGATAGGCCTAAAACCCGTGCTGCTGCTAGGCTTTTCCCTAGTAGTGTTGGTTTATGTAATGCACCTGCTACCTTTCAAAGATGCATGATGGCTATATTTTCTGACTTTTGTGAAAAGATATGTGAGGTTTTCATGGACGATTTCTCCATTTATGGATCCTCTTTTGATGATTGCTTAAGAAACCTTGATCGAGTTTTGCAGAGATGTGAAGAAACTAATCTTGTTCTGAATTGGGAGAAATGCAACTTTATGGTTAATGAAGGTATTGTCTTGGGGCATAAAATTTCTGAAAGAGGCATTGAAGTTGATAAAGCTAAAGTTGATGCTATTCAAAAGATGCCATGTCCCAAGGACATTGAAGGTATAAGAAGCTTCCTCGGTCACGCCGAATAGGAGGTTCATTAAGGACTTCTCAAAAATTTCTCGGCCTCTGACTAACCTATTACAAAAAAGATATTCCTTTTGTCTTTGATGATGATTGCATAGAAGTATTTTAAATACTTAAGAAAGCATTAATTTCTGCACCCATTGTTCAGCCACCTGATTGGAATTTACCATTTGAAATAATGTGCGATGCTAGTGATTATGTTGTAGGTGCTGTTTTAGGGCAAAGAGTTGATAAGAAATTAAATGTTATTCAATATGCTAGTAAAACTCTAGACAATGCCCAAAGAAATTATGTTACTACCGAAAAGGAATTCTTAGCAGTTGTATTTGCTTGCGATAAGTTCAGACCTTATATTGTGGATTCTAAAGTAACTATTCACATTGATCTTGCTGCTATTAAATACATTATGGAAAAGAAAGATGCTAAACATAGACTTATTAGATGGGTTCTCTTGCTACAAGAATTTGATTTGCATATTATTGATAGAAAGGGAGCTGAGAAGCCCGTTGCAGACAACCTGTCTAGGTTAGAAAATGTTCTTGATGACCCACAACCTATTGATGATAGCTTTCCTGATGAACAATTAAATGTCATAAATGCTTCCCGTACTGCTCCATGGTATGCTGATTATGCTAATTATATTGTTGCTAAATTTATACCACCTAGTTTCACATACCAGCAAAAGAAAAAATTCTTATCTGATTTGAGACATTACTTTTGGGATGACCCACATCTTTATAAAGAAGGAGTAGATGGTATTATTATACATTGTGTATCGGAGCATGATGAGGAATAGATCCTACGCAAGTGTCACTCTAAGTCTTATGGAGGACACCATGCTGGAGATAGAACTGCACACAAGGTATTGCAATCCGGTTTTTATTGGCCTAATCTCTTCAAGGATGACCGTAAGTTTGTCTTGTCTTGTGATGAATGTAAAAGAATTGGTAATACTAGTAGACGTCAAGAAATGCCTATGAATTATTCACCTGTTATTGAACCATTTGATGTCTGGAGCTTTGATTATATGGGACCCTTTCTTTCCTCTAATGGGTATACACATATTTTAGTTGCTGTTGATTATGTTACTAAGTGGGTAGAAGCTATTCTAACTAGTAGTGTTGATCATAACACCTCTATTAAGATACTTAAAGAAGTTATTTTCCCGAGGTTTGGAGTCCCTAGATATTTAATGACTGATGGTGGTTAACATTTTATTCATGGTGCCTTTCGTAAAATGCTCTCTAAGTATGACGTTAATCATAGAATTGCATCTGCTTATCACCCAAAGTCTAGTGGTCAAGTAGAATTGAGTAACAGAGAGCTCAAATTAATTTTGCAAAAGACTGTTAATAGATCTAGAAAGAATTGGTCCAAGAAACTTGATGATGCATTATGGTCCTATAGAACTGCATAAAAAATTCCTATGGGTATGTCTCCGTATAAAATGATTTATGGTAAAGCATGTCACCTACCTATTGAATTAGAACATAAGGCATATTGGGCTATTAAAGATCTCAACTGTGACTTCAAACTTCCGGTGAGAAGAGGTTATTTGACATTAGCTCACTTGATGAACGGAGAACCCAGGCTTATGAAAATGCCAAGCTGTTTAAAGAAAAAGTTAAAAGATGGCATGACAAAAGGATAAAAAAGCGTGAGTTTAATGTAGGTGATTATGTATTACTATACAACTCTCGTTTAAGATTTTTTGCAGGCAAGCTCCTCTCTAAATGGGAAGGTCCTTACATTATCGAGGAAGTCTATCGTTCCGGTGCCATAAAAGTCAACAACCTCGAAGGCACAAATCCGAGGGTGGTGAACAGTCAAAGAATCAAACATTATATCTCAGGTAATCCTATAAATGTTGAAACTAATATCATTGAAACCGTAACCCCATAGGAATACATAAGGGACACTTTCCAGAATGTTTCAGACTTAGAAAAAGAATAGGTATGTGGTACGGTAAGTAAACTGACTCCAAAACAGTTCTAATGGCAATTTTTATCCGTTTTAGAATATTTAGAAAAATAGGAAAATAAGAAGCAGACCGGAAAGGACACGAGGCTCCCACGAGGGTGGGAGGCGCGCCCTACCCCCTGGGGGACCCCCTCCCTCGAGGAAAATAAAAGAGAAGAAATAAAAAGAAACAAAGAGATCATATGGATCTTATAGAGAGTAATGAGCTCACATATAAAGAGTATGATGAATAAAAAGTTGTTGAGAGTTGACAAACATAGTTTTGGTCATCGTTGCAATTAATAGGAAGTAATAAATAAAGAGAGGTTCACATATAAATATACTATCTTGGACATCTTTTATGATTGTGAGCACTCATTAAAGTATGACATGCTAAAGAGTTGACGTTGGACAAGGAAGACAACGTAACGGGTTATGTTTTCTTTCATCTGAGATGAATTATATTGTCATGGATCATCCCACATGTTGAGCTTGCCTTTCCCTCTCATGCTAGCCAATTTCTTTGCACCAAGTAGAAATACTACTTGTGCTTCCAAATATCCCTAAACCCAGTTTTTGCCATGAGAGTCCACCATATCTACCTATGGATTGAGTAAGATCCTTCAAGTAAGTTGTCATCGGTGCAAGCAATAAAAATTTTCTCTCTAAATATGTATGACTTATTGGTGTGGGAGAAAATAAGCTTTATACGATCTTGTGATGTGGAAGAAATAAAAGAGACGGACTGCATAATAAAGGTCCATATCACAAGTGGCAATATAAAGTGATGTTCTTTCGCACTAAGATTTTGTGCATCCAACTATAAAAGCGCATGACAACCTCTGCTTCCCTCTGCGAAGGGCCTATCTTTTACTTTTATCTTCTACCTTACATAAGAGTCATGGTGATCTTCACCTTTCCTTTTTACATTTTATCCTTTGTCAAGCACAATGTGTTGGAAAGGTCCTGATATATATAGCTAAGTGGATGTGAGTCTTCATGAACTATTATTGTTGACATTACCCTTGAGGTAAAACATTGGGAGACAAAACTATAAGCCCCTATCTTTCTCGATGTCGATTAAAACTTCATACCCATAACTATTGCGCGAGATGGTTGAGTGTGTGGAATTGCTGAAAAGCTCTTATATTGACTCTTTCCTACATTATTATAAATTGCAATTGCTTCAATGACTGAGATTATAGTTTGTTGGTTCTCAATGAAGATTATGATTCATACTTGAAATTGTGATTGAATTGTTACTTTAGCATAAGATATCATATGAAAATATATACATATGTTGTTGTTCTAAGAATGATCATGATGCCCTCATGCCCGTATTTTATTTTTATCGACAACTCTATCTCTAAACATGTGGACATATTTTTCGATTTCGGTTTTCGCTTGAGGACAAGCGAGGTCTAAGCTTGGGGGAGTTGATACGTCCATTTTGCATCATGCTTTTATATCGATATTTATTGCATTATGGGCAGTTATTACACATTATGTCACAATACTTATGCATATTCTCTCTTATTTTACAAGGTTTACATGAAGAGGGAGAATGCCAGCAGTTGGGATTCTAGGCTAGAAAAGGAGCAAATATTAGAGACCTATTCTGCACAGCTCCAGAAGTCCTGAAACTTCACGGAAGCTATTTCCAGAATATATAAAAAAATACAGAGCGCAAGAAGTTCCAGAGGGGGGCCATACCCTGGCCATGAGGGTGGGGGCGCCCTAACCCCCTCGGCGCACCCCCTGCCTCGTGGGCCCCTTGGTGGCCCTCCGATGCCCATCTTATGCTATATGGAGTCTTTCGTTGAGGAAAAAATCATAAGCAAGCTTTTGGGACGAGACTCCGCCACCACAAGGTGGAACCAATCTAGGGCTCCGGCGAAGCTGTTCTGCCGGGGAAACTTCCCTCTGGGAGGGGGAAATCATCACCAGCGTCATCACCAACGATCCTCTCATCGGGAGGGGGTCAATCTCCATCAACATCTTCACCAGCACCATCTCATCTCAAACCCTAGTTCATCTCTTGTATCAAATCTTTGTATCCAAACCTCAGATTGGTACATGTGGGTTGCTAGTAGTGTTGATTACTCCTTGTAGTTGATGCTAGTTGGTTTACTTGGTGGAAGATCATATGTTCAGATCCATTATGCATATTAATACCCCTCTGATTATGAACGTGAATATGCTTTGTGAGTAGTAACGTTTGTTCCTGAGGACATGGGAGAAGTCTTGCTATTAGTAGTCATGTGAATTTGGTATTCGTTTGACATTTTGATGAGATGTTTGTTGTCATCCCTCTAGTGGTGTCATGTGAACATCGAGTACATGACACTTCACCATTGTTTGGGCCTAGAGGGAGGCATTGGAAAGTAATAAGTAGATGATGGGTTGCTAGAGTGACAGAACCATAAACCCTAGTTTATGCGTTGCTTCGCAAGGGGCTGATTTGGATCCATATGTTTCATGCTATGGTTAGGTTTACCTTCATACTTCTATTATAGTTGCGGATGCTTGCAATGGGGGTTAATCATAAGTGGGATGTTTGTCCAAGTAAGGACAACACCCAAGCACCGGTCCACCCACATATCAAATTATCAAAGTACCAAACGTGAATCAGATGATTGTGATGAAAACTAGAGACCACGGGTCCTCTGCCGGGGGTAGGATCTGGAGCACCTCCCCGGCAGGGAGCCTACCTCCGGGGGACGCCTTGTTCCGCGTGGCGCTGGGGAGGGCCTTCGTCCCGGCTTCCTTGCTGCAGCCCCCAGCGTGCCCCCCCTGGCCGTAGGGAGGCCGACAAGCCGGGACCACCATCTGCTACTGCGACCTGATCCCCCTACGCACCATGGTTAGCGTAAGCCTGTTCCTGAGGAATTAGTGGTACCCTGTAGCTGTTGTTGCCGGCGCGGTTGGCGAGGCTTCCGAAGGTGTCCTCAAAGGTGCCGGCCTCTAGGGCCTCCTCCTCCCAGCCCAGCTCGAGGAACGAGCCAGGGTCGTCTTCTAGCACATACTCCTGGTCCACCATGCGAGGCACGTAGGCCTCCAAGGCTGCCGCCTCAAAGACCTCGCCGTAGTTCCCCACACTCCATGTCGCCCGACCTAGCGTGCCGCCTCGAGGATGGTAGGGTTGCATCCCGCCAGGACCATAGGTGGCGGCGCTCGTGCCCGCGCCCAGCGGAGGTGGCGTGGGCGCGAGCAGACGTGCAACTCCGTTGGTCGCACCGGTGTCGATGAAGCCTGGTGGTGCGCCTGAAGGCACGCGGGCATAGCGTGGCCCACCATGCGACCTGGCCGCAGCTTGTGACGTGAGAAGAGAACAGAAGGGCGGCCCTCCTGAAGCCGCGGCGTCCAGTAGCTCAGCGACGCGATCCAGCACTGCATCCTGGCCGCTCTCCATCAACCGGCACCGCAAAAGCTCCTGTGCCACCGTGCGTGCAGCTTGCATGTTTGCCTGCTCCCTCCGGGTGTGCGGCGCCGTTGTCGTGGCCTGGCTTGCGGCCCTTGTAGCAGCTCGCTCCTGTCGTGGGGTGAGGGTGGATGGCGCCTGGCCGCGCCGCCCACGCCCCGTAGTGTCAGGTGGCGCTCGTGCCGCCTGGAGTGCGGGGTTGAGGTCTTCCTGGGCAGGCGGTGCCGCCCGGGCTGGCCAGGTAGCCCAGCAGTTGGCGTTGGTCCTTGAGTCGCCGTACATTTGAACTGTGGACTATCGGTGAATCGACTGGCGGGAGAGAGGCTCCGGCGCACCCCTACCTGGCGCACCAAATGTCGGTTCTGGCAAAACCCTCAAGGTTCGAACACTTGGGTGCGCGCGAAGATCTCCCCCTACCAATCCACGTCCAAGCCTCGCTAAGATCTCACGGGCTAACTCGATGAACTCGCAACATAGAGGACACAGGATTTATACTGGTTCGAGCCATCGTTGTGGTGTAATACGCTACTCCAGTGTGGTGGTGGTGGATTGCCGCTTGGGCTGAGGATGAATAATACAAGGGGAAGAACAGCCTCCTGAGGAGAGGTGTTCTTTTGCTCGGTGAACTTGTGGTAGTTCTAGTCTCTCTCTATCCGTCGGGTCGATCCCCCTAGCTATGGTGGTGGCTAGTCTTATATTGTAATGCCCTCGATGCGGCTATATCTCCCACATGTCGAAGCACGACTTAGAGGCATAACCGCATTGAAAGCAATGTCGCAAGTGAGGTAATCTTCACACAACCCATGTAATACATAAGGGAAAGAGATACATAGTTGGCTTACAATCGCCACTTCACACAATTACATGAATAAAGCATTACATCAACCAGATACAATCAAGGTCTGACTACGGAACCAAAATAAAAGAAGACTACCCCAAATGCTACGCAGATCCCCGATCGACCCCAACTGGGCTCCACTACTGATTAACTAGAACGAAACAACACCAAGGACAAGATCTTAATCAAGCTCCTCCTTGAGCTTGGTTGAGTCACCTGCATGGTATCATCGGCACCTGCAAGCTGGTTTTGGAAGTATCTGTGAGTCACGGGAACTCCTCAATCTCACACCCTGGCGATCAAGACTATTTAAGCTTATGGGTAAGGTAAAAGGTATGAGGTGGAGCTGCAGCAAGCGACTAGCATATATGGTGGCTAACATACGCAAAAGAGAGCGAGAAGAGAAGGCAAAGCACGGTCGAGAAACTATGATCAATAAGTGATCCTAGAACAACCTACGTCAAGCATAAGTCCAACACCGTGTTCACTTCCCGGACCCCGCCGAGAAGAGACCATCATGGTAACACACGCGGTAGATGTATTTTTATTAATGTCAACTTCAGGTTTTCTACAACCGGACATTAACAAATTCCCATCTGCCCATAACCGCGGGCATGGCTTTCGAAAGTTCAATCCCTGCAAGGGTGTCCCAACTTAGCCCATCGTCTCCCGAGACATTCCGATCAGACTCGGCATCCCGGTTACAAGACATCCTCGACAATGGTAAAACAAGTCCAGCAACACCGCCTGAATGTGCCGACAAATGCCGATAGGAGCTGCAGATATCTTGTTCTCAGGGCACACTCAGATGAACACTACGTACAACTAAAACGAGCCCTCGAGTTTCCCTGAGGTGGCGCTGCAAGTGGCTCTGTTTGGACCAACACTTAGAGGAGCACTGGCTCGGGGGGGGGGGTATAAATAAAGATGACCCTTGAGTCTGCAGAACCCAAAGGAAAAAAGGCTAGGTGGCAAATGGTAAAACCAATGTTGGGCATTTCTGGAGGAGTTTTATTCAAGGCGAACTATCAAGGGGTTCCCATTATAACCCAAGCGTGTAAGGAACACAAAATCCTGGAGCATAACACCGATATGACGGAAACTAGGGTGGCAAGAGTGGAACAAAACACCAGGCATAAGGCCGAGCCTTCCACCCTTTACCAAGTATATAGATGCATTAATTAAATAAGAGATATTGTGATATCCCAACAAAATATCCATGTTCCAACATGGAACAAGCTCCAATCTTCACTTGCAACTAACAACGCTATAAGAGGGGCTGAGCAAAGAGGTAACATAGCCAAACAACGGTTTGCTAGGACAAGGTGGGTTAGAGGCTTGGCTTAACAATATGGGAGGCATGATAAGCAAGTGGTAGGTATCGTAGCATAGGCATAGCAAAAGATCGAGCATCTAGCAAGCAAAGATAGAAGTGATTTCGAGGGTATGGTCATCTTGCCTGAGATCCCGCAAGGAAGATGAATGAGTCCATGAGGAAGACAAATACGGGACGCGGCGGCCGGAGCGCAACACCGGCGAGGCCGCGGCGGCACTGGGTGGAGGAGCGAGCCGGGTGGACGGCGACAGGGCGCACGGGCGGTGCCGTGCTCACGGCGGCGGCGGACGGGCCCGCGGTGGACTGCGCGGGCCGCGGCGGAGTGGGTAGGTGCGGGGGACGCATGGCGCGCAACGGTTGGCTCGGGCGGCGGCAACGCTGAGGTGGTGGCCTGCTATTGGCCGGGTGAGGTGGCCGGCGGACATGTCCGGCGGCGGAGTGGACATGTCCTGTGCGTGGAGGAGGAAGATCTAGGTTTAGACCCGGATTTCGGGGAAGATGCACATATATATAGGTAGAGGGAGCTAGGAGAGTCCAAATGGGGTGCAGTTTTCGACCACGCGATCGTGATCGAACGACCGAGATGATGGAGGAGGCTTAGGTGGGTTTTGGGCCACTTTGGAAGGGTGTTGGGCTGCAACACACATGAGGCCTTTTCGGCCCCTCGGTTAATCGTTGGAGTATCAAACGAAGTCCAAATGGCACGAAACTTGACAGACGGTCTACCGGTAGTAAAACAAGGCCGCATGACAAGTCTCGGTCCAATCCAAAAACGTTTAACACCCACACACGAAAAGAGGTAGAAAGGGACACCGGATGACATAGGAACGCCGAAATGCAAAACGGACAACGGGAAAAATGCTCGGATGCATGAGACGAACATGTATGCAAATGGAATGCACATGATGACATGATATGCAATGCATGACATGCAAGCACATGACAAGGCAACAACAGCGAATAACTGGAGGACACCTGGCACATCGGTCTTGGGGCGTTACATATATAGAGAGGCCCTGGTCCTCGCCCCAAATATTGAGCGGGAAGGGAGCCAACAACGGCCAATTTGAATGGGGACAACTAGTACACCTTATCCTACAAAAGTGGTCTTCGCTTGTCAAAGGCTCTGGTGGTGACGCCGTCTCGGGCTCCACGGTGACCTCTGTCTTGCCGTCCTCCTGGTCTTGGTCTCGTTGCACTGATATGGAAACCTTTGCTTGACGCCTCGGTACTCTGTGCCTGCGCCCGTTTCCTTAGCACCAAAGAGGAAACAAGGACATCGTGCACGGTGGAGGCTGCCTGGCCTTGGTCATCATGGCTTACGTCACTGGAACCTCGCAAGGTTTGCCTTGCCTTGAACTCTCCGCCCCTCGCGAGCTAGCCTAGTGAAGAGGCCGCTCCTGAGGAGGTCTTGTGCCATCCGCCTCCCGAGGCTTCGCCCTCGCGAGGGTCTTGAAAGCTTGTTGGTGAAGATGGGCCGTACGGGCCCGCTCATAGAGCCACGCCGTGGGCCGTAGGCAGGCAAGTCTGGGGACCCCCATTCCCAGAACGCCGACATGGCCGGTGACGGATCCACCGTCGTCATCCCCTTCCTCGCTGGGATCCTTCGCCAGGGCCGCGATCCGCGCTAGCCGCCTCCCTCCTTCGTCGGGGCTGTGATCCGCGCCAGCCACCTCCCTCCTTCGCCGGGGCCGTGATCCATGCCAGCCGCCTCCCTTCCTTGTTGGGATCCTTCGTCGGGGCCGTTATCTGTGCCTCCTATCTCCCTCCCTCGCCGAGGCTCCTTTGTCGGGGTCGTGATCCCCACCAGCAGCTACTTGATAATCCTCAAGTGCAGGGAATCATCATAGCAATTTCCAAACGTGCAAGTGATAAGTATGGAGTGTCGAACCCACAAGGAGCTAAAGGTAAGATCAATATTCTCTCAAGCCCTATCTGCCACTGATACGACTGTACGTACACCGAACGTTTGCTTCCAACTAGCAGCGAGAAATAAAAGTACATTGTGGGTATGAAAAGGATAACTTTGTATGATATCAGAGAGCTAAAATATGAAAGTAGGTTCTGTTATCATAAAGTTAGAATATATTATTAAATATTATAAATAGCGAGTGTTGAACAATGATGGGTCGGTGTGCGGAATTGTCCGAGGCAATTGTTAACAAGACCGGTAATTACTATTGCAATTTCATATGAGGGAGAGGCATAAGCTAACATACTTTCTCTTCTTGGATCGTATGCACTTGTGATTGGAACTCTAGCAAGCATCCGCAACTACTAAAGATCATTAAGGTAAAACCCAACCATAGCATTAAAGTATCAAGTCCTCTTTATTCCCATACGCCATGTCCCGCTTATCTGTGTTTGTGTTTCAGTCACTCACGCAACGCAAACAATAAGCAAACCATGGACATATTGCAACACCCTATAGAGGGATCCCCCACGCCTGCGCGGCATGGAGTGCACCATAGGACATCACCAAAGTAAAACATAAAACTCATACCAATCTAGATCATCAATCAACCCAAAGACAAAGGATATCTACTTAAAACATCAAAGGATGGCAACACATTATTGGATCATAATATGTGGCATAAAGCACCATTTTCAAGTAGGGATTACAGCGGGGTGCGAGAGAGTGGACCGCGTAAAAGAGATGAGGATGGTGATGTTGATGAAGATGATTACCGCGGCGATGATTCCCCTCCCGATGGCACTCCGGTGCCACCGAGAGAGAGGAGGAGAGGTTCTCCCCCTTGTGCTTCCTTCTCCATGGCCTCCCCTGGATGGGGAGAGGTTCTCCCTCTGGTCCTTGGCCTTCATGGTGATGATGGCCCCTCCGGGATCCTCCTCCATAGCCTCCGGTGATGATGGCCCCCTCCGGCAGGGTGCCCGAGAGGGCCTAGATTGATTTGTCATGGCTACCGGGGCTTGTGGCGGCGGAACTTCCGATCTAGGTTAATTTCTGGAGGTTTCTGTATATATAAGTAGTTTTGGCATCGAGAATAAGTCAGGGGTGTCTCCGGGCTGTCCACGAGGTTGGGGGGCACACCGAGGGGGGCGCCTCCCACCCTCGTGGGCAGACCGGGACTCTTCTGGCCCAACTCTTTTACTCCATGGCCTTCTTCTGGTCCAAAAATAAGCTCCGTCAAGTTTCATGTCTATTGAACCCCGTTTGGTTTTCCTTCTCCGCGATACTCTAAAACAAGGAAAAAATAGAAACTGGCACTAGCTCTAGGTTAATAGGTTAGTCCCAAAAATCATATAAAATAACATATAAATGCATATAAAACATCCAAGGTTGATAATATAATAGCATGGATACTTCATAAATTATAGATACGTTGGAGGCGTATCAGCATCCCCAAGCTTAATTCCTACTCGTCCTCGAGTAGGTAAATGATAAAAGAAATAATTTATGAAGTGTGAATGCTAGCAAGTGCATAACTTTCAGCAATGATAGTTCCAAACACTTTTTCTAGAATCATTATATATCATAATAGTAGCTCATCCTCATAAAATTTTTGATGATCAAGTAACAAGCTATTCACACGTTAAAGTATAGATCATAAGCTTTCTTGAAACTAACAAACTATATTCTCAGTCATCAAACAATTGCAATTCATCTTATTTTCAGGAAGGGTCTAGGTCAGAGCTTTGATTTAGCAAACTCCACATACTCAACTATCATTTAATCTTTCACAATTGCTAACACTCACGTGATATGTATGGGTTCAAAATTTTAATCGGACACAGAGAAAGATAGGGGCTTATAGATTCACCTCCCAACCTTTTACCTCAAGGGTAATGTCAACAATGATAGTTCATGATAACTTACATCCAATTGGATATATATGTCATGATGTTTCCAACACAATGTGCTTGCCAAAGGATAAAATGTAAAAAGGAAAGGTGAAGATCACCATGACTCTTGCATAAGGGTAGAAGATAAAAGTAAGATAGGCCCTTCGCAGAGGGAAGCAGAGGTTGTCATGCGCTTTTATGGTTGGATGCACAAAATCTTAATGCAAAAGAACATCACTTTATATTGCCACTTGTGATATGGACCTTTATTATGCAGTCCGTCGCTTTTATTTCTTCCACATCACAAGATCGTATAAAGCTTATTTTCTCCCACACCAATAAGTCATACATATGTAGAGAGAAAATTTTTATTGCTTGCACCGATGACAACTTACTTGAAGGATCTTACTCAATCCATAGGTAGGTATGGTGGACTCTCATGGAAAAACTGGTTTAAGGAATGTTTGGAAGCACAACTAGTATCTCTACTTGGTGCAAAGAATTTGGCTAGCATGAGGGGGAAAAACAAGCTCAACATGTTGGATGATTCAAGACAATATACTTTATTTTGGATATAATAAAACATAACCCATTATGTTGTCTTCCATGTCTGACATCAACTGTAACATCCCAAAATTTCAATTTGGAATGTTGTACATAGATCATTCATGCATATCATATTTTATTGCATTTCGTTTCTTGATCCTCGAAAACCTAAGAAACTCAAGGACCCTCGGAGAGAGTTGGGGATTTCTTTGTTTCCATATTTGAATTCTATCAAATATTGAAACGAGGATTTTGGTTTTAATTATTTTTCTCTCCGAAAATATTTCATATTAAAATATATGAGTGGAGATAAAATGACTTCTCCAAAATAATTGAAATATTGGAGGAAAAGTATTGAAATCAAATATTTGATTTTATTCGTATTTTATTGCTATTATATTCGCATTAGAAAAATTGCACGTTTTTCAAAATTGCATTTCAGGGCCAAGAAAATGTTCATCTCGTTCTAAATATTTTATTTAGACGGTAAAAATTTGTTTTGGCATTTTTAGATTTTATTTTATTTTCTAGGATTTATTTAAGTTCTGGCGAAATTATTTAAAAAAACTCAGCGCCCGACTGGGCCGAAGCCCAGCCGAGCCGGCCCAACCGCCCCGCGCCTCGTCTCCGACCTGGAGACCGCGAGCGCCGCCGCCGCCGCTTGCAGCCGTCGTCGCCTAGCGCCGCGTCGCCGCTGCCCCGCGCCACCCACCGCCGCAGCCCCACTTCACCGGAGCCGCCCCACCTCGCCGGACCTCGCCGGAGGTATAAGCCGCCGTTTGGGTTTTTTAGAAAACCCTAGGTTGGTTTTTTTCAGATCAGTTCACCGGTTTTCTCGGTTTAGTTTATATAGCGGACATTCGTCTGTACGTTCGTTTTAACGAACGGTTTTCGCTCATTATTTACAGACAACGAACGTTCGTTCGTTAGCCTGTTTGTTAGTTTTCTTTTCTCGGATTTTCCGAGATTATTTTCCATCACAATTTTTGATCCGATTTTTGTTTCAGTTTATCTTTTCGCTCGTTTATCGGAATTAGGCGATTCAAGCGCCTAGATCTTCGTCTCGAAACCCTCTTTCTGTTTATTCAACTTGAACAAGATTTTGGTACTGTAAAATTTGACTTTAGTCCAGATTAGTAAACGGATCTTCTTTCTTTCGCAGTTTGAGTTTCGTTGCTCCGCTTGATTTGATTCTTTTCGCAAACCGGAGTTCTTAAGTTGAACTTTCTGGTTAGATATTCTTATTTGAGATTTACCCGTGTTTCTTTGCTTGATTGCTTATGTATGCTATTGTTTGTTTGCGATAGAACATCCAGAGTGCGAAATGTGCTACTACGAGTCCCTAGGTTTTGCGGATCATCAACAAGGCAAGTAACACATTGATCATACTCCTTCCATACCCAGTTTTTATGCATTAGTTCCAATCCTCAAACATTGCATGATTAGGACGTGATTAACATGGGGGATGGGAAGTAGTTGATGAGGTAGAACCTATTGCCCTGTTATATTCAAACCCTGGGAGTTACTTCTACGTATTGCTTATATTGCTATGTTATGCTCGTAGACATGGTTTGGGTGAGTGAATCCATGAAAGATGTGAGATTGTTAATTAATGGTTCAACTTAAGGTGGCAACTTTAATACACATCTGGGTGGATTGTTTGTTGGGCACCTGGGGAATCAAGTGTTTTCCTAGGATATCCCGGAGTACCCGTGTGATCATCCTAAGGTTCGCCACCCAGGCTCAAAGAGAACTGAGATATTTTCATTCTAGAAACTTCCGTGTGCAGCCACAAGCTATTATGGGCTCTAGCATAGTTGAGTAAGTTGCGTGAAGCTTCCGAAGAGGTGGATCAGCAGGTAGAGGGATGTAGGTTGGTATGGTCTGCCCGTAGTAGGGAGTTAATGCTTCTGAAAGACTGTGTCTCGGTCATCCGTTTCTCAAAGACCATGTAGTGCGAGAAATCCAACGGAGGAAATCGAGTCTTGTGTGGAAAAGTGCGCAAACCTTGCAGAGTGTATAAACTAATCATGGTTAGCCGTGTCCCTGGTTATGGCCATCTTGAGTATCTTGTACTTGGAGTATCCTAAGTATCTCATCACTAATATTGTTGGGTTGTTAACTACCTTAATTGGGATTGAGTTGGAGGAACCTTCTCAATGATGTTTCAACTACCATGATAGTTAAATAAAATATATTCCTTTGTTGTAGGAAAAAAATTGGCTTTTCACTAAAAAACTATAACCATAGAGCTTTCCACCAGCCAAATATGCATGTAGTGATAACATTATTTTGTTCTTGCTCTACTGTGTTATTCTGCCAGCATATTCCATGTCCTGACCCGTTTTCGGGCTGCAACGTATTATGTTGCAGACTTTTCAGACGAGGAGTAAGGTTCATTAGGTTGTTGCCGTGCAGCTTAGCTATGGCATTGGAGTTGATGGACTCACTTTATCTTCCAAGCCTTTCGCTGTTATCGTATTAGATGACCTTAAGCCATATTTATTGTAATAAGTTCTCTTTTGATACATTCGATGTAATAAGTGTGTGATTGCTACTCTGTTATAAATCCTCGAGTACTGTGTCTGTCAGCATTATCGATCCAGGAATGACACTGAAGCACAGAGACTTGACCGTTTGAGGTCGGGTCGCTACATCAACCTTTTAGCATGTCATATTTTAATGAGTGCTTGCAATTACAAAAGATGTCCAAGATACAAAAGGGTATGTCACAAATTCGAAAAAACAGGAACACCATCCTCCCAGCAACAAAAACAACTAACAAAAATCATTCAAAACAGATACTCACGTGTTTTTCTGCTGCGGCACCCGCACAAACTCGCAAGAGAAACCATCAATATGCGCCGGCAAGAACGATTTGGCCCTGTCTACGCTGGACTCCCTCCAAAGCTTCTTTATGTTATCTATCATAGTCCTTAAGAATCTAACTGCATCACTCCAGGTTTCATCATGGAGTGAATCAAGACACTCGAAGCGACGGAACCTCAAATTCAGAACAATCAAGCGCTAATGCCAAGATTCTTCACTAGGCTTCATGGTAGCTGCAAGTTACGGCGGATCAAAAGTAGGGAAAAGAAGCTGACAAAAAAATAATAGAGGAAAAATGAATTTAACAAATCATAATGAAACAAAAAAATCAGCCTCCAAACAATAAAATAAAAGAGGGAAATTGAAATTCAGGAGTACAAACTAAAATCAGATAATCATAAGTTCTAATTGAGTAAGCAACCCACTACAAAAATAAATGCTACTTCGGTTTATATCCACCGCCCAAACTTGCAACAAACATATCTATTCAATTTTCTTTGCGACAATAAGTGCAGCTTTAAAAAAAGCACACATCATTCATAAGTACAGGGGTAAAATCAGGCTACTCAAGTTCATTCCCCCACCTCCCAAACTTGCAAGAAAACATGAGTGTAACAGCCTGGATTTTGGCCCTTTCCTTTTTTCTTTTTGATCTATTGGTTTTTGCTCTGTTTTTCTTTTTGGAGTGGTTCTATGGCCTTGTCACCTGGGAAATCATCTTCATTTCCTCTCCCAAGTGGCTCATCACCCTAAAAACCTTTCCAATATTATGTCACTTCACTGCTTGACCAAACCCTAATTTCTTTTTCCTCAGGAATATTCCTTTTCCTATTAAAGGAATAACCCTATCTGCCCTAGGTTGTGAAGCAACCTATATTCCTGTCCATCCAAAAATCCACAAATAATTCTTATAAATTGTTTGGGTCATATATTCCTCAAATATGGAAAAATATTTCATTGGCCATATTTCTCATCAGGCTCAATAAATTCATTTCCTATTTTGTCCTAAATGGCACATTGTGAAGCAAGTGCTATTTATCTTTGCCCATTTGCACACAAACTTTTTGGGCATGATATATCGTCCAAATAATTGCACTGTGCCAAAATTTAACTTTATTTGCCTAGCCAAACTTCCTCAGTGATTTTTCAAAGTTCCTATCTGAGGGAAGCCTTTGTGAAGGAAGTGCTAGCTAGGGTTATTCAAATGAGTTCAAATTTTGCACACTCCTTGATGTGCTCATATTATCTCACTCCTAAAAATTTCAGATCCATCCCATGATGTATGTGATCACAACATAAAATCTTTGATTTTGTCAATATTTTCAGGTTGTGAAGCAAGTATATTTTATATTGCTTCATTTTGCCTGAAAAATTACCAGAGTATTCTCCTACCCAAATAACTTCTCTCCACGAAATTTGACATCAATTCTTAAAGCCAATATTTCTCTAGAATTTTTGTAAGTTTCTGGACAGAGGGAATAGCTGTGAAGGAAGTACTATTTTGGTAAAACCAATTGGTATGAAATTTTTACAGCACCTTTGTCTGGCCAAATCATTAAGCCTTGCCAAACTTGAGCTCAAGTGGCATCACCATGTGAGTGCATCATCCAAATCTCCTTTTTGGACCAGTTTGTGTGGTTGTTAAGCAACTACATTAAATCTTGGCCTTAATCTTCTCAAAGTTACCAGGGTGAAAGTCCTTCTTTACCTAAACCTCGCAGACAACTCCTTTGCTTGCAAACTCCTTCCTGTTAATCAGCAGTGCTCGGTCAAGTTTACTGCAGTAAACTTCAGGTGGTGACTACCATTTAACCATGTCACTTTTCACTGATCTACCACCGTAATTGATACCTCCACTGGGTGAACTACGCACTAGACAACACGTTCCAGCCACTCTTCCCACTACATGCCAGTGCACATGGTGACTGTGTTAATGGCAAGCCTGTGTGCATGCTCTGTTGGCGTTGGCCGCGCCCAGGATGGATTCTTGCTTAGGCCCCTCCTCTTCTCGGCGTCTCAGCAAGCACGGGCATGTCCCCTAGCTTCCTCTCGTCGTCGCTGTTCTCCTGGACCCCTCTCCCCCTCTGTCCGCTTCCTCACCGATGCAGGTCGCCACGCGTCCACGGGCGAACAGTGGCGGTTTGGCTCTATTCGTCGCCGTCATCATCCTCCTCGTGCTCCCTTGGCCGCCTCTGCCCGGTGAGAGACTCCACTGTGCCTCCCTCGTCGCCTGCCTCCGAGCTCATGCGCGTGGTCACGCGTCCGTGGCGCTGGCCACGCATCCGCGGCGACGCCAGCTTGGCCTCCTTTCCCCTCGCCTATATAAGGCCACCCTGAGATCCCCCGAGCTCACCAGCCTCCTCTACTCTCTTCAATAGACCTCCCCGACTACTCACCCGAGCTCGAGCAGCTCTCTGTTCCTCCCATGGCCGCCATGCAAGTCACCAGAACCCTCCTAAATTCGGTCAGGCCAGTCCCTTTCTCTCCTCCTCTCCACCACCAAAGCCCCTCCCTACGTCCGGCGTACCTACCCAGCCCACCCCTCTTCGCCGGAGCATCTCTGGCCGCGAGCCCCATCGCCGCCCGAGCCGCCGTCCGCCGCAGCCGCGGTCCCGCTCGAGTCCAACCTCCCCAAAATGGATGGATGCTCTGGACGGATGCGTCTCAGTCCCCTGAGCGTGCCGGTATGCTGCACGGCCTGGGAGACGGCCGGAGCTGCCGGAGCGGTCGACGGCGCTGGCCCAATCCTCTGCTCTGCATGGGCGAGTCGGGGTTTGAAGACGAAGACGACGCCTTCCCCCTCCCCCTGCCAGTGGGTCCCGCGCGTCAGCCTCATGCGTTGACAGGGACGACCCGCTAACGTGGTTAAGTGGAGACGTACTCCGCGGAGTACGCTTTCCCTTAATCGAAAGCGCATTCCGTTTCTTTTTCAAGCATAAGTACGTTTTCATCTCAGGAAAGCATATTTTCACAAAACCCGTTTCTGCCTTATCCACTCAGGGACTTGTTTGTTATGATATTTTTGCAGAAAAGTCCCTGGCCTTCATCACCTCACAGCTTTTCACTCGTAACTAGGATTGAGGTGATTCCAAAGCCCACTTCTTCGTTTCGTCCAGCCCGTTCCGATGGAATCATTTTCACCATGTTTTGGCATTCAGAAAATGACCATTTTACCCCCGCACTTATTCAGCCCCCTCTGAGAGAGTACATTTTCCGGCGATTCTTTCCGCGAGCTTCTCGCACTTTCCCTGGTGATTTCTTCCACCCCAGGAAAGCCACACCCTCAATTTGCATGAGTGCAATGCAGTGACATGGTTTAAGTTAGTAGAACTTGTTTAAAATATTGCATTAGCTATGTATGATTTGTTCATGGCATTTCTCGGAGTATTGCTTTGATGTTAATGTTGCCATGATATTGCTTGGAGTTCTAGGACTTATATTTTGATGATTATGTGGATGACATGTTGCCTTTGGATTGTTAGTGGCTAGTATGATTATTGTCATGATGGTATTTGTTATTATCTTGGAGCGTTACTTTGGATATCACGTGCCTTTGGATTCTTAGTGGCTAGTATGATTATTGTCATGATGGTATATGTTGTTATCTTGGAGCATTACTTTGGATATCATGTTGCCTTTGGATTATTAGTGGCTAGTGTTATTTTCATCATGATGTTAGATGATATTATGTTTTGGAATATGATGTTGGAAATGATGCTTGCATGTGGATCATAGTTGGATAGATAGTTCTTGATATTTGAGTAGTAGTCTTATCATTCTTGGATTCATCATGATAGTAATGTTAGACTGTCCTCAGAGTATTTTGATATGACGATATTAAGCTTTGGATTATTTGTTGGATATTGCTATAACTTGGATTATAGGTTGATAGATGATATCAGAGTATTAGTCATTATTATTATATTTTGTGGATAAATTTCGTCATTAAGTTGGTCAGGTGCCACCGAACCAGGCTTTTTCTAGTGCAACCATATTTGCCTTTATGGGAAGGCCCTAATGCGGTCTATTGTCATGCCTCTCGCCGGTGCCTCTAACGAGGGAAGGTTATGGGCGTGGGGTACCCTGGCCCAGTAAGAAAACATAACCTTGTGTGCCCGTTGTTGTTGTTGTTATGGATCCGGTCCCTGTGAGGGACGTTTTGGCCATGACAGTGGTCGTTGTGTCTTTGGTAGACACGTGGCCACCCAGGACTAGCCCAGTGGGAAGTGAGTCGGAGTGGCTGGGAGAGTGTCATGGAAGTAGATCGGTTTTATCGGAACACCGTTGGTCCACCCGAATGGGAGTGCGAGGCCATGGGTTCCGTGGTGTGGGTAAAGTGCGCTACCTCTGAAGAGAGTGTATTTAAACTATCGATAGCCGCGTCCTCGGTCACGGGCATAGGTTCTTACTAGGTCACACCGTTCAATCAACACTCACATGACGGAATGACTTATAGGTGATGTATATGTTGATATGTTGAGCAATACAGATGGGCAGGATATTGATGATGATGTTGGAGACCATGTGTTGGTCGTGGTAGTGATCGCCGGAAGGATCACCGTTTGAGACTAAGTGTTGGTCGTGGTAGTGATCGTCGTAAGGATCACCGTTTGAGACCAAGTATTGGTCATGCTTGTGATCGCCAGAATGATCACCATTTGGTTTTGATCACGAGGTGATCGAGAGGGTATATTTCTTGACCGGTTAGCCAAGAGAGATATGGTTATGGAGATCTGAGATGGTGATTTATTAGTATTTGAAAGTGCGTTATATCGACTAGAGGGGGGTGAATAGGTGATTTTTATGAAAGTCTTCAAAACATGGGAGTTATGAAGACAAATAGCCAAGATTTTGCCTATTACTATGCAGCAGAAGTTAGATTACACTAGGCAAGCCATGGTTAAGTATTCAATAGAGTGAAAGCACAAAGACAAACAGCTGCAGTGTAATAAGGATCAGGTAGGAAGAAGTTATGAAGCCAAACAGATCATACATTCACGTTGTGAAGACAAAAGATAGAGCAAGCATGCAATGGCTTCACAATGAGTAACAGTAAGAAAAAGGAAGTGAAGATGAAACCGGTGACTCGTTGAAGACAATGATGTATTGGACCAGTTCCAGTTGCTGTAACAACTGTACGTCTGGTTGGAGCGGCTAGGTATTTAAACCTTAGGACACATAGTCCCGGACACCCAGTCCTGAACACGCAGCTCAGGACACCAAGTCCTCACCGTATTCTCCTTGAGCTAAGGTCACATAGTCCTCGCCCAATCACTCTGGTAAGTCTTCAAGGTAGACTCCCAAACCTTCACAGACTTTGTTCACTGGCAATCCACAATGTCTCTTGGATGCTCTGAACGCAACGCCTAACCGTCTGGAGGATTCACAGTCCTCAAGTGTAATAAGTCTTCAGATCACACAGACAAGAAGACTTAAGTGATGCCCAATGTTCTCTGGCTCTGGGCGGTTAGGGCTTTTCTCCTCGCTAGGAATTTTCTCTCAAAGGCTTCGAGGTGGGTTGTTCTCAAAAGACAAAAGCCGTGCACTAAAATCTGAGCAGCCAACTGTTTATGATTGTACGGGGTGGGCTATTTATAGCCACTAGGCAACCCGACCTGATTTGTCCGAAATGACCCTGGGTCACTAAGGAACTGACACGTGTCTCAACGGTCAGATTTCAAACTCTCATGGCAACTTTACTTGGGCTACAAGCAAAGCTGACTTGTCCGGCTCTGGACAAGATCCGCTCTCATTGTCTTCACTCGAAGACATAGGTTTTTGGTTTAGGCATCACTTCAGTCATTCTGACTGGTTCTCCTGGACCCCACTTAACAGTACGGTGGTTCCTATGACTCAACACAAAAGAAAAGGAACTACGAAAGATCTAAGTCTTCGAGCTCCATAGGCTTCATAACGTGTCTTCTTTTGTCATAGTCTTCAATGTGAATATCTTCATATACCACCTTTGGCTTCAATGTCTTCATACATTTTTAGGGGTCATCTCTGGTAATAAAACCGAATCAATGAGGGACTTCTACCTGTGTTATCCTGCAATTCTCACAAACACATTAGTCCCTCAACTTGGTTTGTCGTCAATACTCCAAAACCAACTAGGGGTGGCACTAGATGCACTTACAATCTCCCC
The DNA here is from genome assembly GCF_018294505.1 of Triticum aestivum. Taxonomy (NCBI): domain Eukaryota; kingdom Viridiplantae; phylum Streptophyta; class Magnoliopsida; order Poales; family Poaceae; genus Triticum; species Triticum aestivum. The sequence goes on from NC_057803.1 coordinate 359,950,474, forward strand.
CTTTTTGGTGATTGATGACAAACTAGTTGAAGTTTTCAACGGGGAATATAGTCTGTGAAATTGTAAAGGATAAGGAATTGTCTTCATAAGTTTCAAGGGCTCCCCCTGAAGATGTGCATATAAGTTAATTTGCTTTTGGAATGAAAATGCACATGGCAGGTTGTACTTGTGGAGATCCAATTCAGCTTATGATGACAATCCACTATGCATGTGAAAGTATATGAAGATAATGACATGCATAATGGAAAATGGACGTCTGCAGAATGAGATAAGTGCGGAATTTATCGTCGCACATGCAGAATTTATCTTCGCAAACAGGGTGGCAAACAAGTAGCAGACAACCATCGAGTTTTTGTGTTACAACTCAAAGAACCAAATGAAGCAAAAACGAGAGTTGTTAGCACGAAGCAAAATATAGCAAAACATAAAGCACCCGCCCATATGGACCCGCTTGAAGACTATCAACCCATATGCTTCTCCCTCTTTTGTCAACAAGGACCAAAAAGGTTTGAAGACATAGAGTGTCTACTCGTTCCCAGGAGCAGCAGGGTCGTTGGAGGTGTTTGGCGGTGCAGAAGAGCTTGGAGGTGCTGAAGCAGGTGGCGGTGATGTAGCATCGTCTTCTTCATCAATGAGTCTGGCAGTGACTATGGCAGCAGATGAAGAAAACTCAGAGTCTTCAAGTGATGGTGTGTTGCGCATCACAGCCCTTCTAGGAGGTGTGTCAAACTTGAATCGCTCAGTGAAGCCATCCTCTTAAAGTTCAGCTTCAGTACACATCATTGATAGCCCTTTCCATGTACGATGACAGGTTTCATGAGTGACGAAAGCATTCTTGGTGGCAAGATTTCAAAGACGATTAACATCCACCAAGAGGCTTTTCATCTGACGCTTTAGCCAGTCGTGATGCTTATCTTGTTTGTGATGAAGGGCCACAAGAAGCTCTCGGTTATTGAGAACACGAGCGCACTTCTTGGGTCTGGAAGCAGTTGCACTATCAGTGGCTTCAGTTGAAGCAAGGTGTAGCGCACGTGTAGTGCCAGCCAAAGGATACACCCTGGAGATGGCTTCAACACCTTCATCGTTTTGAGTGAAGCTCTGGTGTTCTGCATTCTGAAGACTCAAAGGTTGCTTGGCAGGCTCAGGATATATAGCTTCAGCAGAGGTATCCACATCTGGCAAGAAGATCCGATGGTTGCGGGCTGAGGGCTGATATGAGATCGCAGAGTGAAGCTTGATCAGTCTCATTACCCAAGGAGCATAGAACTTTAAACCAAACAGATCTGAGCCTGATGCAGTGAGTTGGCGTATGAAGAAATCCTGTGTGTTGAAGCATTTGCCATGAAGGATACAGAATATCAGAGTCTTCATTGCACCCTCGATCTTGGCATTTGGAGAGTGCCCTTTAATAGGCCAGAGAGTCTGCCGGATAATGTGATAGATGGTTCTGGGCAGGTACTCAAAGTCTTAATTGAAGAACTCTGTTGCATAAGGAGCATCGTGGGGCAATGGCTTCATCATGGAGAGCATCTGACTCATATTTGGTTCAGGCCTCTGGAATATGCTCTCAAGAGCTTCAGTGTGTAGTGGACACCCTTCCTCGAAGAGTTCGCCAGGAGTGGACAGGCCGGTGAGCTCAATGATATCGAATGCATTGGCTTCATGATGGACATTGCCGGTCATCCACTCCAGGGCCCAAGTCTTCGGATCTCTGTTGTATCCTTTATGTGGAGGGTGGCATAGAATTGCAGCAGAAGCTCTTCATTCCAGTGCTCTTCATCAGTTATAAACTGCAGCAGACCCACTTGCTTGAAGCAATCCAGTTCTTCCTCTAAACAGGGCAGACCAGCAATGGCTTCAACATCAAGGCGCTTGTGCGGGAAGATGCGACCTTGGTTGTATAGGATGCATGAATAGTAGCTGCGCTGAGGATAGCTCCAGAACCTATCTGATGAGATCCTTTCCCTTGAATACGGGTTCTTGGAGCTGTTGAAGAACGTATTATCTGCCTTGAAGCTATTGATGTCAAAGGAGCCAGGTGCTGATGCAGGACCTGGGAACCTTGGCAGCCTTGGGACTGGCTTCTGGACATGAGGCCTATGCTCAACATGGTAATCAAATTGAGGACCTGCAGCAGACTCAGGAACAGAAGTGTCTGGATCAGTAGCTTCGCTGTCTGCTGAAGCTTTTGGTGGGGAGGGCTCCACATTGGCTTTAGTGTTGGTTGTGGCAGCCTCAACATTTTCAGCCTCCGCTTGACTAGATGGAGGGTCAGTCACAAGCACGTTCTCCTGGAGAACTACTTCTTGGTGGAGCATAGGAGTAGGCTCTTGTGGTGCGTCTTCTGCGGCTGATGCAGCCGGAATGTCTTCAGCATAGACTTGAGGCCTTGGACCTTTGCGAAGCCTGCGGAATGCAGACGACGCCTGTGGGGTTGGAGTGGGCTGGGCCTCATTGTCTTCTTCCTCTTGAGGGCGATCCGCCCATGACGTATCTTGTGCAATTGGCGTCAGAGGACGACCAATGCTGATGAGCTCGCTTTGTTCATACTGAGGAAGGACTGCATCATCTTGTACATTGTCCTGATGACCAATGTATTCAGCAGCAATGGGGTCGGCTGCTGGTATGTCTTCAGCTTCAGGAGCCTCTGTGGAAGCATGCTCATGAACTGTCAGTTGTCGTTCTGCGTTGGGGTGAACCATAGAGATAGGTTCAACTATCAAGGGCTCTGTGGGAGCGGCCCGAGATTTCTTGATCTTTCGCTTCTTCTTGCTGGGGGCAGTAGGAGAGGCTTTAGAGCTTTTCCTCTTCCTGGCTTCAGCCTCAGCAGTTCTTCTCTTCTTGAGCTCTGAAGCTGTTGACCGGCTCTTTGGCTTCGAGCCAGTTGTTGCAGTTGGGAAGACAATTGGAACTGCTTCTTGCCTAGGTGCCTCTGGTTCAGCCATAGCAGGCTTCTTCTTCTTCCTCGCGGCCATCTTGGGGTCGATGCCAGGACGCCCAAGTGCCTTGCGCTTCTCAGCCTCATTGTAGGCTTGTACACATCTTTCAGCCAGAGACTTCATCCGCTCACGTGAGCCCTGAGCTTCTGCACGCTTCTTCAGAAAATTTTCCTTGAGCTCATGCAACATGGTCTTGAAGCTCTTCACTTCTTGCACACTGAGCTTGGCTATATTCTTCTTGAACTGAGCCTTTTCATGATCAATTTTATTCTTCAGTTCAACAATGCGCTGGGCAATGGCAGGTTCTGAAGCAATAGCGCCTTGGAAGGCGACACTGAGGCCAACGGGCAGCTGCAGATCTTCGAAGCTGATGTTTGGTGTGGCAAACCATTCATCGATGAAGTTGTGGATGATGGCGACATCAAAGAGAGGCAAATTGTTGAAGATCTCAGCTTCTTCTTTGCTCTTGATGAGCTGCTCTAGAGCGTCATCTCCAAGATCTTCATCACTTGACAGATCAATGGCTTCGCTGCGCAGAATGGCAGCAGCTGTGAGCTCTTTGCGAGTGTGTGGCTGAGGCACCTTGGCCTTCTGGGGCTTGGAGATGCGGGATACGTCTTCAAACTGCACACTGTCTTCAGGAGGTGCAGTTGCCAATGGCTTCGCCCTTGAGATTTTTGATGAAGGGGACGGCTTTGAAGCTTTTGGCTTCTTCGACTGCTTTGGCTTCGATACAGCAGGAGCTTCATCAGACTCAGAGTCAGCTGGAGGGTCATTCACGGCAGTCCCTTGGACTAAGATGCGGGTGATGAGGCCCTCAAGGTTGGCATACGGACCGATGATATTGGGTTCTGCGTCGCGAGTGCCATCTGCCCTTGGTGCGGAGGGACCAGGGTTGAAGTCTAACCCCAACTTCTTCTTGTTCTGCTTCGCTGATTGTTGGGCAAACTGGAAGTTGCGCTTGAATATATTGTCGTCACGACACCAGAGTAGTGATGACGGATGTGCATCATCAGGCTGTGGCCCACGAACCATGCATGGATAGAAGCTTTGGTCAATAGCTTCATCTCTGGACCTGGGTACAAGGTTTTTGTATAAGATGTCTCCCCACGGTCTTTTGATGGCACTTTTCTCAGCATACTCTTAGGTTGTGAAGCGGTATTCGAACCATTGTTCAACCCAATAGCGTCAAATTCATTGGATTCGGGTCTTGCGCTTCCCATAATTCTCTTCAGGATCTGTTTTATACATTTCTGCCAGGTCTTCAGGTAGATCTTTGGAAGTTCCTTCACGTCGCTGTCTGCCCCCCTTCCTTGCTGCTGCTTCTGAAGCTATAAACTTTAACTTGAAAGGCTTCAAAACTTTCAAAGGCTTCAAACACTTTCTTTTGCTGGACCAACAGGAACTGGCTTCAGGAGAATTTATGTGATGTTGTAGGAATTCTGCAAATGAATGCAGACTATGAGAACCGAAGGATTCTCCCACGGACATGTACCTGTGACAGCATTAAGGTGCGAGGGAAGGGGAAGAGGTCATATGCATTCTCAGAAGGTTTTGAAGATTAATCAGTTTACAAGACATTGGCCTCATCGTGCGAAGACATTCACTCATAGATAAGAAGTTGGTTCCAGATTTGTACGAACCCACAGATCAGTACAAGTGAGGAATCTAACTACTTCATGAAGCACAAGTGAATATACTAGGCATGTTATGAGATGCAGATTGAGAGATCTAACTTGTGTGAAGATAAACTTCTTATGGTAGAAAGTGACAGAACCATGAGATCAATAGGGGCTGTAAAAAGAAGTTTTATTTACCACACTTGGAACTGCTAGACGGAAGTGGGAGATGATGCCGAGCAGTTCAATCCTCCGTGCCCTAACTTGGTGACGGAAGACACCTGCGGCGACGGCGGAGAGGACGATGTCCGCAATCGGCGTGAAGACGACGTCAAAGAGGTTGCGGCAGAGAAGCGCTTCGTCGCCGGCATCGTCGAGAGCTAGCGGTGGCGCTAGGGTTCGTGCGAGGGTGGAAGAAGGAGATAATGACCAGCGGTAAGTGTGAATTTATAGGCACAGGGGCGGCACTGTGCTATTACACAGGTGCCCCTAGCGATTCGCATCTGAAGAACGCGTGGCCTGTTTGCGGAAGTTTGGGGTTTGTTCCACGTCCCACGCACGCCTGGATTGTCGGGCGGTCGTTCCTGTTTCTCCGGATTTTATGTGGAGGAATGAACATTGAAAACGGACTTTATGGTTGTCTCTATATCTTCTGCTGACAAGGACGCAGTGAAGACATTCGACAGTTTCAATAGAATGCATATGACTTGGAGAGATAGAATTTGAGATAGAAAGCATAGAGAGATTAGGGTCCGATCACATTCACTTAGTTCAAAAGATTCAACCAAGAAGACATAGCTATAAGTGAATGCTGTAGAGGATAGAACACTAGTATGTATACATCTATATAATCAACGTAGTGAAGATAATCATGAAGACATGTTGAGTTCGAAGCCAAACCAAATGTGAAGATATTGCAAGGTAACGCCATGAGTGAAACACTTCAAAATAGAACGTTTGGTGGTGGCGTTACCCACCGTATAGGAAGTATTAGACCCAGACACGGCGCACAATTATCGTGGCGCTCCGAAGTCAAATTCCACATTAATGTATTCACACTAAGAACATATGTCTTCATTGATTGAAGATATACTTTACTTTGTGCGTTGCACATCTAAGTCATCATATGCATAAGTGTTAGGATGTGTGCCTGATCACAGGACGTTTGAGGATTCTAGGATATTTAGCTCACACCGTAACTTGCAAAATCTCCTCATCCAAGGGCTTGGTGAAGATAGCTGCCAATTGTTCTGCAGTGTTGACGTGTATGATATCAATGTCTTCCTTCACAACATGATCTCTGAGGAAGTGATGATGAATTTCAATGTGCTTTGTCTTCGAGTGCTGAACTGGGTTGTTGGCAATCTTGATGGCACTTTCGTTGTCGCAGTAAAGTGGTACTTGCTTCAGATGAATGCCATAATCCTTGAGTGTTTGCTGCATCCACAGAAGCTGAGCGCAGCAAGATCCAGCAGCAATGTATTCAGATTCAGCAGTGGAGAGAGATACACAGTTCTGCTTCTTTGAAGACCAACGTACAAGTGATCGTCCCAGAAAGTGACATGTGCCTGATGTAGACTTGCGATCAACTTTGTCACCAGCATAATCAACATCCGAAAATCCAACCAAATCAAACTCTGAGCCCTTTGGATACCATAATCCTAGAGTTGGGGTGTGAGCCAAATATCGAAGAATTCGCTTCACAGCTAAGTGATGCGACTCCTTTGGTGCCGCTTGAAATCGAGCACACATGCAAACACTAAGCATAATATCTGGCCTAGATGCACATAAATAAAGCAAAGAACCAATCATGGAGCGGTATACCTTTTGATCGAACTCTTTACCATTGTCGTCAGGACCTAGATGATGTTTGGCTGGCATTGGTGTTGTGAAGCCTTTGCAGTCTTGCATACCGAACTTCTTCAGGCAATCTTTGAGATACTTCTCTTGAGATATGAAGATGCCATTGCGTTGTTGTCGTATTTGAAGACCAAGGAAGAACTTCAGCTCCCCCATCATGGACATCTGATATTGCTCTTGCATCATATATCTAAACTCTTCACTGTACTTCTGATTGGTGCAGCCGAAGATAATGTCATCCACATATATTTGGCACACAAACAGTTCACCATCATATGTCTTCGTGAAAAGAGTGGGATCCAGGGAACCAGGTATGAAGCCTTTGCTCTTCAGGAAGTATTTGAGTGTGTCATTCCAGGCCCTAGGGGCTTGTTTGAGGCCATACAGTGCCTTGTTGAGCTTGTATACCATGTCAGGATGTTTTGGATTTTCAAAGCCAGGCGGTTGTGCAACATACACTTCTTCTTCAATCTTGCCATTGAGAAAGGCACTTTTCACATCCATTTGATATAGTAGTATGTTATGATGATTTGCATAGGCTAGCAGAATGCGTATGGCTTCAAGCCTAGCCACGGGAGCAAATGTTTCATCGAAGTCAATGCCTTCCACTTGAGTATATCCTTGAGCAACGAGACGAGCTTTGTTTCTGACAACTTGACCATGCTCATATTGTTTGTTGCGGTATATCCATTTGGTGCCTATTATGTTGTGCTTCCGTGGATCAGGACGCATAACCAGTTTCCATACATTATTCAACTCAAACTATTGAAGCTCTTCTTGCATAGGTTGAATCCATTCAGGTTCCATGAAGGCTTCTTCAACTTTCTTGGGTTCTGATATTGAGACGAATGCGAAGTGCCCACAGAAATTTGCTAGCTGAGTTGCCCTTGAACGAGTGAGTGGACCAGGTGCATTGATGCTGTCAATTATTTTGTCAATCTGCACTTCATTGGCAACACGAGGATGTACAGGGTGAAGACTTTGCTCTTGCTGATCTGTGTTGTTGTTGGGAGGAATGTCTTCAGGCTGAGCATTGTCTTCATGTTGATCAGGTGCTGAGATGATAAGTTCTTCTTCAGGATGAGCTTCAGAAGGTATAATCTCTCCAGTTCCCATTAGCTTGATTGATTCACTAGCTGGAATCTCATCTAGCACATTTGGCAGTTGCTCTCTTTGTGAACCATTTGTCTCATCGAACCGCACATCCACTGTTTCAACCACTTTGTAATGTAAGAGATTGAAGACTCTGTAGGAGTGCGAATCCTTTCCATATCCAAGCATAAAGCCCTCATGTGCTTTTGGTGCAAACTTTGAGGTGTGGTGTGGGTCCTTGATCCAGCACCTTGCGCCAAAATACTCTGAAGTAACTGACATTTGGCTTCTTGCCAGTTAGGAGTTCATAAGATGTCTTGTTCAGAAGCTTGTGAAGATAAACACGATTGATTGTATGGCATGCAGTGTCAATGGCTTCAGTCCAGAATTTTCTTGGAGTCTTGTATTCATCTAGCATTGTTCTGGCCATCTCAATGAGTGTTCTGTTCTTACGTTCGACGACGCCATTCTGCTGTGGTGTGTACGGAGCTGAGAATTCATGTGTGATGCCCAAGGTATCAAGGTATGTATCAAGGCCAGTGTTCTTGAATTCAGTGCCATTGTCACTTCTGATGTGTTTTATCTTGGCGCTAAAATTGTTCATAGCACGATTGGCAAAGCGTCTGAAGACATCCTGCACTTCAGTCTTGTAAAGGATTATGTGCACCCAAGTATATCTAGAGTAATCATCAACAATGACGAATCCATAGAGGCAAGCAGTAGTAGTAAAAGTTGAGTAGTGAGTGGGGCCGAAAAGATCCATGTGGAGCAGTTCGAAGGGTTGAGTAGTAGTCATGATTGTCTTCGAAGGATGTTTTGCCCTTGTCATCTTCCCTGCTTCATAGGCACCGCATAAGTGATCTTTCTTGAACTTGACTCCCTCGATGCCTATGACATGCTTCTTCTTTGCAAGGGTGTGGAGGTTCCTCATGCCAGCATGCCCAAGCCTCCGATGCCAAAGCCAGCATTCCGAAGCTTTTGCAAGAAGACATACTGAAAATTGTGGCCCTGCTGAGAAATCTACCACGTACAGATCATCTTTTCGATACCCTTCAAACACTAGAGACTTGTAAGATTCCATTAGTACTAGGCAACGATATTTTCCAAACATTACGATCATGTTCAAATCGCAAAGCATTGAGACAGACATTAAGTTGAAGCCAAGGGATTCAACAAGCATGACTTTATCCATGTGTTGATCCTTTGAGATTGCAACTCTACCTAGACCCAATACCTTACTTTTACCAGTGTCAGCAAATGTGATGTGGCTCTTGTCGGATGGACGTAAGGTTGAGTCCATAAGAAGGCTTCTTTTGCCAGTCATGTGATTTGTACACCCACTGTCAATAATCCATTCTGAAGACTTTGAAGACGCTGGTGTCGTACCCTACAGTGCAGTTAGGGGGATAGGCTTCACGAAGAAAATTGTGAAGCAAAAACATTTGACGAACCAGTGGGTTATGGAAACTTAGATCTAGATTAGGACTAATAGGGAGAGTAGCATGCGATTCAGGAACAAAGTACATAATGATGCCATTCGGGCATTTTATCTTGCGCCCTACAAGATTTTTAAGGTCCCCAGCAATAGCGTCAGAAGATTTTGTTTTTCTGCTGGAGACCTTTCCCTGCAAAAGAGAGTTAAGCTTTCTTAACCACCCACATCTTCAAGGGTGGCTTAGAAGCAATAAGTCTAAGTGCGGCATCTGAGAATTTTGGCTTTGAAGCCTTAGCCAACAGTCTTGCAGGTGGACAATAATACTCATAGGAATAAGAAGAATAATTTTTGGTCATATGAACATGATGGTTCGATGAACCGCTCTCATATTCATATGCCTGAGTATGGTTTCCCAGCAAAACATTTGCGTTAGTGTGACTCAGGTGAGTCCTCTGTTTGTATGAAGCCTTTGGACCGTATGAAGCCTTTGGTCTGAGGTTTGTCTTCTTCAAGTGAGGTGTCATGAAGACATTCACAGGAAGATTTTCCAGACACTTTTTCAGAACCCAGATCTTCTTCATAGGCGGTCCATTCCTGTAGTTAGTACCAATGTACCTGGCAAACACTTCACCATTCTGATTCTTAAACAGTTTATAGTTTGCATCAAAGGATTCATCAATAATAATGGGGTTAGCACATGTGAAGCCAGATAAATTGGATGGATCTGCTGAAGGTCCCTTTGCAGCAACCCATGTGGTTTTGAGGTACTGCTCAGGTTTCCAGTAAGAGCCATCTGCATTTATTTTCCTTACGAACCCAACACCCTCTTTCCTAGGGTTTCCGTTCAGAATCTGCTTCTTGAGGACATCACATAATGTCTAATGTCCTTTAAGACTTTTGTACATCCCTGTTTCAAGCAATGTCTTCAACCTAGCATTCTCATCAGCAATAGCAGTGGTATCCTCAGCAGAGGGGTTAGTTACCACATCAACAGTTGAAGATATTGAAACAGCAGTAGCAGTGGAACATTCAGCAACAGAAGTAGCATTATCACGCTCAATGCATTTAAGACATGGTGGTTCAAATCCTTCCTGAGCGGAACTGATCTGTTCGGCGCGAAGTGATTCGTTTTCCTTTTGTAGATCTTCATGAGCCGCTCTCAATTTCTCAAGTTCTTGCTTCCTTTGAAGATAATCATAGGAAAGCTTTTCATGAGTTGTTGAGAGAGTATCAAGACGATCTTCAAGTTCCTGATACTTAACGTGAAGATTTTTTATGCCTTCAATTAAGGATTTAGATCGAGTCATTTCAGCACCCAACAGATCATCGCTTCTGTCTAACAGTTTTTGAATATGTTCCATGGCTTTCTGTTGTTCAGTTGCAATTTTAGCAAGTGTTTTGTAGCTGGGTTTTGAATCACAGTCAGAGTCATCGTCACTAGATGTTTGATAGCGAGTAGTGCGTGTGTTTACCTTGGCACCGCGTGCCATGAAGCAGTAGGTAGGAGTGGAGTCGTTCTTGTCATTTGCATCAGTGTCGGTGATGAAGTCATTGTCTTCAGTGTTGAAGATGGACTTGGCGACGTATGCTGTAGCCAGACTCGCAATGCCAGAATCAGACTCCTCCTCAGATTCCACCTCTGCCTCCTCAGAAGCGGACTCCTCCTCGGAATCCATTTCCTTGCCAACAAACGCACGTGCCTTGCCAGATGAGCTCTTCTTGTGTGATGAAGACTTTGAGGAAGACTTGGAAGAAGACTTTGAGTATTTCTTCTTCGTCTTGTCGTCAGAATCATATTCCTTGCTCTTCTTCTTCCTTCTGTTCTCATTGTCCCACTGTGGACACTCAGAGATGAAGTGTCCAGTTTTCTTGCACTTGTGACATGTTTTCTTCTTGTAGTCATGAGCAGAAGCTTCATCATTCCTTGAGCTTGATCGTGAAGATTTTCTGAAGCCTTTCTTCTTGGTGAATTTTTGGAACTTCTTCACTAGCATTGCAAGTTCCCTTCCAATGTCTTCAGTATCATCAGAACTGCTGTCAGATTCTTCTTCAGATGAGGAAACATCTTTTGCCTTCAAGGCACGAGTTCGCCCATAGTTTGGACCGTAGATATCTCTTTTCTCAGAAAGCTGGAACTCATGTGTGTTGAGCATCTCAAGTATGTTAGACGGATCGTGTGTCTTGAAATCAGGACGTTCTTGAATCATCAGGGCTAGGATGTCAAACGAACTATCAAGTGATCTCAGCAGTATCTTGACGATTTCATGTTTGGTGATCTCAGTGGCGCCGAGGGCTTGAAGTTCATTTGTGATGTCAGTGAGCCGGTCAAATGTGTGCTGGACATTCTCATTGTCATTTCGCTTGAAGCGGTTGAAGAGGTTGCGAAGAACACTGATTCTCTGATCTCTCTGGGTTGAGATGCCTTCATTAACCTTGGAGAGCCAGTCCCACACCAGCTTGGATGTCTTCAAGGCACTCACATGGCCATACTGTCCTTTTGTCAGATGACCACAGATGATATTTTTGGCAGTAGAGTCCAGTTGAGTGAACTTCTTGACATCAGCAGCAGTGACACCTTCTCCAGCCTTGGGAACGCCGTTCTCGACGACATACCATAGGTCGACGTCAATGGCTTCAAGATGCATGCGCATCTTATTCTTCCAGTAGGGATATTCAGTTCCATCGAAGACGGGGCACGCAGCGGAGACTTTGATTATCCCTATAGTCGACATAGCTAAAACTCCAGGTGGTTAAACCGAATCACACAGAACAAGGGAGCACCTTGGTCTGATACCAATTGAAAGTGCGTTATATCGACTAGAGGGGGGGTGAATAGGCGATTTTCATGAAAGTCTTCAAAACGTGGGAGTTATGAAGACAAACAGCGAAGATTTTGCCTATTACTATGCAGCGGAAGTTAGATTACACTAGGCAAGCCATGGTCAAGTATTCAATAGAGTGAAAGCACAGAGACAAACAGCTGCAGTGTAATAAGGATCAGGTAGGAAGAAGTTATGAAGCCAAACAGATCATACATTCACGTTGTGAAGACAAAAGATAGAGCAAGCAAGCAATGGCTTCACAATGAGTAACAGTAAGAAAAAGGAAGTGAAGATGAAACCGGTGACTCGTTGAAGACAATGATGTGTTGGACCAGTTCCAGTTGCTGTGACAACTGTACGTCTGGTTGGAGCGGCTAGGTATTTAAACCTTAGGACACCCAGTCCTGAACACGCAGCTCAGGACACCAAGTCCTCACCGTATTCTCCTTGAGCTAAGGTCACATAGTCCTCGCCCAATCACTCTGGTAAGTCTTCAAGGTAGACTCCCAAACCTTCACAGACTTCGTTCACTGGCAATCCACAATGTCTCTTGGATGCTCTGAACGCGACGCCTAACCGTCTGGAGGATTCACAGTCCTCAAGTGTAATAAGTCTTCAGATCACACAGACAAGAAGACTTAAGTGATGCCCAATGTTCTCTGGCTCTAGGTGGTTAGGGCTTTTCTCCTCGCTAGGAATTTTCTCTCAAAGGCTTCGAGGTGGGTTGCTCTCAAACGACAAAAGCCGTGCACTAAAATCTGAGCAGCCAACTCTTTATGGTTGTAGGGGGTGGGCTATTTATAGCCACTTGGCAACCCGACCTGATTTGTCCGAAATGACCCTGGGTCACTAAGGAACTGACACGTGTCTCAACAGTCAGATTTCAAACTCTCATGGCAACTTTACTTGGGCTACAAGCAAAGCTGACTTGTCCGGCTCTGGACAAGATTCGCTCTCATTGTCTTCACTCGAAGACATAGGTTTTTGGTTTAGGCATCACTTCAGTCATTCTGACTGGTTCTCCTGGACCCCACTTAACAGTACGGTGGTTCCTATGACTCAACACAAAATAAAAGGAACTACAAAAGATCTAAGTCTTCGAGCTCCATAGGCTTCATAACGTGTCTTCTTTTGTCATAGTCTTCAATGTGAATATCTTCATATACCACCTTTGGCTTCAATGTCTTCATACATTTTTAGGGGTCATCTCTGGTAATAAAACCGAATCAATGAGGGACTTCTACCTGTGTTATCCTGCAATTCTCACAAACACATTAGTCCCTCAACTAGGTTTGTCGTTAATACTCCGAAACCAACTAGGGGTGGCACTAGATGCACTTACAGTATTGTATCAGTTTCACACCATGCTTATTAGTTGTTTCATCATAATAGTTTTTAATTTAATTAACCTGTTAAATGCCATGTTATTGTCTTGCCTTGATGTTTATGGTTGTTGTGAGCTTGCAAGTACGTTCAATGTACTGACCTGGCGTGTCATGCCAGATTGCAGGTAATGCCATGATTGCTTGATTTCTTGTCAATGGTTGCCGTGCGTGCGGGCTAGATCGTGTCCCAGCCAGAGTCCCTGTGGAGTGGAGTTCACCACCTTCGTCGTTGTTCCGTTGCTACGAGTTGTTTCGCTGCTAGCATAGAGCAAGTGTAGTATCGCAGGCATAGTGTCGCCGGGCTGATGTGCTTCTTTGTAACATCAGGCCATTGTATTATTATTCTTGTATTAAGAGCTGATTTGTTCCATGTCAAGCAGTGCCATATTCCAGAGACTTTTCCTCGCTCTCTTTGCTGGATTACGGGGCGTTCCTGTCACATCCCTAGTTCTGGTATGACCTAGGCTAGCCTTCATGTTTGCATCATGTTTAAATTCCATTTAACTTTGAAATGGGGATTTGTGAAACCCTCAGAAATCATTTCTGAAAATGACCCAAGTAAAAATTGCTCCAAAAGGGTCCAAGAAAATGCTCATGTTGCTCTCTGAAAATATTGGACAGAGATAAAAATCAAACCAATATTTTAAAGAGCTCATAAGTAATTATTTTGGGAATTTGGAATTAATGCAGTATTTATTTGCGTTGGATAAATATTTTTATATATACAAAATATTGTCCAATAATTCTGAATTTTGGTGAGGGGCTTTGGATTAGTTCCTTAGGTCCCTGCAAAATTTGACAAAATTAAATAAAATGATTTAGTATTTTTACTAAATCAAAAACAAATCTCAGAAAATAGAAAAGAAAACAAAATGGAAAAATGCTTACCTGGGCCACCTGCGGCCTGGCACTATGCCGGCCCAACTATGCTGGCCCAGCCCACTGGCCACCGCACCGTCCTCCACCTCGCGCCAGTAGGCGAGGCGTGTGCCCGGCGCGCGCGCGCTCCGCGCGCCACGGCACCTGCCTGCCTGTCCTCCTCCTCGTCGCCTGGATGCCCCGCGCGATGCCACGCGCTGCCCCGCACCTCTCTCCCTCTCTCCAGTGGCCTCCCCTCCTCTCTCTCGCCCTCCCCCGTGAACGCCTGAGCGCTGGCTTCGCCGCGGCACGCCGTAGCCGCAACACCACCGTGCTCCCCTCGCCTCGCTGCTGTGTCCAGAAGCTCCGCCACCTCGTCCGCAACCTCTCCGCCAAGCCACGCGAGCGGACGCGCCCTGCAGCGGTTCCCCCGACCTCTTCTTCAACCTCGGTCCGCCGGAGATCCCCTTCGCCGCCCGCTCGCTCCGACGCTTCCCCGAGCCAAACGAGCCGCCCATCCGGCTCCCTGTGAGCTCCGCCATCTTCTTCCCTGCTCCCCGCGCTTGTACGCTTCCTCTAGCCGCCTCCTTTACCGGAGCCGAGCCACTCCGCCGCACTGGCTCATCGCCGGCGAAGCCCGGGTGACCAAATGGCCTGGCGCGTGCGTCCGTTGCACTCGCAACAACCCGTGGAGCAACGCTAGCGCAACAGCCAACTTGTTTGCAAGCCGTAGCGCTAACCCCACACCCACCCGAGCTCCGGTCGCCGCCGCGAGCTCTGCTCCGGCGAGCTCCGCCGTTCCCGCGGCCTCCCCTGAGCGCGGCTGGATGCGCTCGTGCACGGGCTACCCGTCGGTGGCCTCCGTGTCCCAAACCATGGCCTCCAGCTCATTCCGGCGAACTTCCGTCATGGCTCGAGGTCGTCGCCGGTGAAACTCCGGCGGCTGACATGGCGCGTGATTAGCTGCTAACCCTGTCGCTTAATCCACCCCCCAAAGCCACTGACTATGGGCCCCGGTGCTCGGTCAAACCGTGGTCAGCTGGGTTTGACTCGGGTTTAGCCCCGGTGTCACTGACGTGTGGCCCCACACGTCAGGTTTGACCTGGTCAGCCCTGCTGACGCCTCTGTGATGTCATGCTGACGCAATAATGATTTTTTCTAGGTTTTAAATAATTCAGAGAATTCCAAAAATTGATATAAACTTCAAAAATTCATAGAAATTCAACCGTAGCTCAGATTGAAATAATTTATATATGAAAAATGATCAAAAAAATTCAATCTATCCATCTGTACCATTTTCATGGATGACAAACCAACCTATACATGCTGTATATATGAAAACACACTTATGGCATATTTAAGAGCTTAATTTGGAGTTGTATTTGAACCCTTGGCTCAAATGGACTTCAGCCAAATAATTGCTAGATGCTTTAACTCAAACAATATCACATATTCATGCCATGATCATGCATCATATTGTTTCATATACTTGTGTTTGATTTTCGACACCGTTCCTTCTCGATAGGTTCTGCTCCGGAGATCGATCCAGAGTACCTGTCAGAGGAGCAGTGCCCCCCTATTGATCTACCAGGCAAGCAAACCCCCTTGTTCATTCCGATACAATCCCACTCTCTCGCTCCTGCTCCCTTTTACTGCATTAGGACAACAACGATGCAATTGCTACTTTATGCTGCGGTAGTTGAACCCATCCCTCTGCATGACCTGTCATTGCCACAGTAAATAGTTGAAACCCACTAGCATGTGTAGGAGTTGCTTGATCCATGTTGTGTTCTTGCCATGCCATGCCTGCTATTGCTTAGAGTATGTCAGGTCTGATTCATTGGGAATGAATTGGAGTATAGTGCTATGTTCTGATGTTGAGAGTTAAGCGTGTGAACACGATTTGGTAAAGGTAGCGGTGAGAGGCCATGTAGGAGTACATGGTGGGTTGTCTCACAGGAACCGTCCCTAAGAACTGAGTTCTGTGTATGTTGTCCAAGGACTAGCTACTACCACATATTGGGTTCCGGTAACTCGACCCCTCTCGACTTATTAGCCAACTTGATCTCTGTCCAGGAGATGCAAATAGTTTCTGGTGTTTCTAGGTAGTGCTATTTTTCTACCGAGTGGCACCCGGCAGGGTGGACTTGGGACAGACTAGGCACACATGGCCCAGTGTACCGAGTGGCACCCGGATGGTGGGCTCGAGAACCCTGTACACATCGTTTGGGGCCGTGAGCGAAACCCCGGCCGGATCTCCTTGCGGATGGAACCCGAATAGGCGATATACCTCGATTAGAGTCTTGTTTGGTTAGTCAGGTCGTGGCCGACACCCTCGCCAGGCTTCCGCTTGAAGGTTGCCGAGATACATGATGTGTATATGGTGATAAGTGGTGAGAGCGTGTGTGAAGAAGTACACCCCTGCTGGGTTATCATGATCTATTCGAATAGCCATGTCTTCGGTTATGGACTTCTTGGATGCTTACGTGGTACATAGAAAACTTAAAGTGGATACTCTAAAATGCTCAAGACAAGTGTGAGTGCTACGGATGGCCTTCTCGTGGAGAGACGGGGATGAATCCATAGTAGTGTATTGATGTGGTGATTAGTGGACTCGTGTGCACTGCCTCATCTCAAAGAAGTTTCTCGTTGTCGTAGAACAGGATAGCCACTGAGTCAAAGCTAGCTTGTTGCAACTAAACCCCACATTACCTTCTTGATACAATGCATGTATGATAGGATCTGATGTAAGTCTTGCTGAGTACCTTGGTACTCACGTTTGCTTTATTTATGTTTTGCAGATGAGACATCTGTCTCACTAGTAGTACCACTTGGACTTCGACGAGTAGCTTGTTACCTCAGCTACGATCTTGTACCCTTGGGAGGGACTTGTAGATAGTCAGGCTTCCTAGCCTTTTTCTTTTGTAGTTGTCTGTACTCGGACGTGTAATGCTTCCGTTGCTTGTATGCTCTGAATGATGGGTCATGTGACCCCTGTTTGTATTTAATGTTATGTGGCTCTTCTAGGCCTTTATCTATATGAGTTTGCGTTATGTTGTGATGCCATGTTGTACATCACATAATTGCATGTTATGCGTACGTGTGACGTGTATTGCTATGCGTGGGATCCGACAATCTAGTTGTTTATCCTTGGCAGCCTCTCTTATGGGGAAATGTAGTCTAGTGCTTCCTTGAGCCATAGTAGTCCGCTACAGCCCGGTTCACCAGACTCCTGCTAGCCCAGCACTACTGCTCAGGACACTTGACTTGCCGGCATGTGTTTCACTTCATTCCTGTGTCTGTCCCTTCAGGGAAATGTCATGCGGTGACATCCGGAGTCCTGCCTAGCCTGCTACAGCCCGGGTTCCCAGAGTCCTGTTAGCCTAGTGCTACAGCCCGGATTCACACGTTGCTGACCGACATGCTCGATGTGAATCATGTATGCCTGTCCCCATAGGTTAGTGCCGTTTTGGGTTCACGACTAGCCATGTCGGCCCGGGTTCTCTGTCATATGGATGCTAGCAACACAATCAAATACGTGAGCCAAAAGGTGCAAACGGTCCCGGGCCAGGGTAAGGCAACACCCGTGGGGATACCGTGCGTGAGGCCGCAAACTGATGTGAGGTGTTACCGGCTAGATCTATGTGACTTGGTATCGGGGTCCCGACAGCTTTGGTATCAGAGCCTGACTACCTGTAGGATTGCCAAGCCAACCTGGTCAAAGTTGGGTCTAGAAATTCTTTAGCTATATAGGGGAATTGATTGTGGAAGGGAACGTAAGGCTCTTTTTACTCCTTATACCTCATGCCCTTCTGATCTGAGTCGTCCTATCTTTCCTACGGGGTTAAGGAACTAGGCTTTCTCTTCCGTCTATCAGGATCACGTGTTACTACTCCGTAGTCTCTAAGGTTTGGTTGATCTGAGTCATATCCAAGTTCGAGTACCTCCGGTGTAGCCTGTTTAGCAATATCTCAGAACCTTGAATGATGATGTTGAGTATGGTGCTACCCTGTCTTTTGCAGAATGTCTCATTTCGAGCATTTTACTACCGTTATGCTGTCGAAATTGTCCTAGGAGTTCAAGAGATAGTATTTTTCCTCGTACTATATTCTACATCCTTATGATGATGCTGAATCCATCATTGTTTCCTTGGTTGGTTCTTCAGGATGTCGTCAGTTAACCGAAGTTCTATTGCTCGTAGCCGAAACCACAGATATGGTAGGGATGAGGATCCTCCCGACCAGCCTTCATTGGCAGAGTTCATGTTAGAGATGGAGAAGAACAAGCGAGAGTCTAACCGCTTGTTAGCACGTATTGAGGAGAACACCTCCCATCAGCACAAAGAGTCAGCGTCCATCTATGATTTCATTGTTCTGAAACCACCTACCTTCCATCATTCCATTGAACCACTCGATGCAGATGACTGGCTACGTAGTATCACACACAAGCTGCGTCTGTGAACGTAGCTGAAAGTGACAAGGTCATCTATGCTGCTTATCATCTGGAAGGTCCTGCTAGTCTTTGGTGGCAGAACTATGAGGCTATGCTTCCAGCTGGCCAGATAACTACCTGGGGAGATTTTACTGAAGCCTTTCGTGAACATCACATTCCTCAAGCCCTCATTGACCGCAAGAGAGAAGAGTTCTGTAGTTTCACCCAGAGTAAGATGGTTGTTGATGCTTACAGTAGAGAGTTTGAGAACCTTGTCCGCTATGCTACAGAAGAGGTGTCCACGGACGCCAAGAAGCAGGCTAGGTTCCGGAAGGGTCTCAACCCAAGTTGCGTCGTGATCTCCACTTGCATCATTGCAATACATTCTAGGCTCTTGTGAACAAGGCCATTAATGCAGAGACAACTCAACTCACTTACGAGGAGTCTCGTAAGCACACCCGTGGTTTGGGTTCTTCTTCCGGTTCTACTTCGTAGAAGCGCCGGATTTGGGTTCCGAAGTCCGCTCTTCCACCCGGTTATACACCAAGGACATCTTGTGTGGCACCTCACCCAGTTCAGTTACATGCTCCACCCAGGCCTATTGATAGACCGCTTGTCAAAGTAGGTCCACGTCCTACTTCAGGGACTTGTTTCACCTGCGGAGAGCCAGGACACTATGCACGTGACTGCTCTCAAACCAATTATGCTCCACCCCAGCCTGAGAAGTATGTTGGCCATGGTAAGCCATCACACAAGATGATTAGTGTCAAGTCAGCTCCCACTAAATGTGGATGTGTGCATCACATCTCAGCTAAAGACACTCATGATGATCCGGATGTCGTTCTTGGTACACTCCTTGTCAACTGTCATCCAGCTTCGGTTCTGTTCGATACCGGAGCATCTCACTCCTTCATCTCTGAAGGCTATGCTTGTTTACACGACATGTCATTTTGTGATATGCCAACTCCACTTGAAATCCAAACTCCAGGGTCTAGATGGCAAACTACCAGAATAAGCCACGGTAATGAAATCCTTGTTGACAGACTTGTATTCCTTGCATCACTTATAGCCCTCAAGTCTACAGATATTAACATCATCTTGGGTATGGACTGGATGAAAGCTCATTATGCCAAGATTGATTGTTACACAAGGTCTGTTCGGCTTACACACCCATCTGGCGAGATAGTCACCGTCTCCACTAGAGTTGCAAAGCGTTAGCTCTATTCTCTTAATGCCAACCCTCTTCCAGACCTTGAAGATATTCCGGTAGTCCGTGACTTTCCGGATGTCTTTCCCGAGGAACTGCTGAAAGTGCGTTATATCGACTAGAGGGGGGTGAATAGGCGATTTTTATGAAAGTCTTCAGAACATGGGAGTTTTGAAGACAAACGATAAAATTAAACCTATTACCATGCAGCGGAAGGTAGGCTACACTAGGCAAACCATAGTCAAGTATTCAATGAAGTGAAAGCACAAAGACTAATAGCAGCTAGGTAGTAAGGATCAGGTAGGAAGATATTGTGAAGCCAAACTGAACACACAGTCACTCAGTGAAGACAAATGATAGAGCAAACATACAATGACTTCACAAGGAGTAACAGTAAGTAAAGGGAACTGAAGATGAAACCAGGGACTCGTTGAAGACAATGATTTGTTGGACCAGTTCTAGTTGCTGTGACAACTGTACGTCTGGTTGGAGCGGCTAGCTATTTAAACATTAGGACACACAGTCCCGGACACCCAGTCCTGAACACGCAGCTCAGGACACCCAGTCCTCACCGTATTCTCCTTGAGCTAAGGTCACATAGACCTCGCCCAATCACTCTGGTAAGTCTTCAAGGTAGACTCCCAAACCTTCACAGACTTCGTTCACCGGCAATCCACAATGTCTCTTGGATGCTCAGAATGCGACGCCTAACCGGCTGGAGGATGCACAGTCCACAAGTGTAATAAGTCTTCAGATCACACAGACAAGAAGACTTAAGTGATGCCCAATTCTCTCTAGCTCTGGTGGTTAGGGCTTTATCCTAGCAGGGAATTCTCTCTCAAAGGCTTCGAGGTGGGTTGCTCTCAAACGACAAAAGCCGTACTTTCAATCTGAGCAGCCAACCGTTTATGGTTGTAGGGGGTGGGCTATTTATAGCCACTTGGCAACCCGACCTGATTTGTCTAAAATGACCCTGGGTCACTAAGGAACTGACACGTGTTCCAACGGTCAGATTTCAAACTCACACGACAACTTTACTTGGGCTACAAGCAAAGCTGACTTGTCCGACTCTGGACAAGATTCGCTCTCATTGTCTTCACTCGAAGACATAGGTTTTTGGTTTAGGCATCACTTCAGTCATTCTAACTGGTTCTCTTGGACCCCACTTAATAGTACGGTGGTTCCTATGACTCAACACAAAAGAAAAAGAACTACGAAAGATCTAAGTCTTCGAGCTCCATAGGCTTCATATCGTGTCTTCTCTTGTCATAGTCTTCAATGTGAATATCTTCATATACCACCTTTGACTTCAATGTCTTCATAAAGTTTTAGGGGCTATCTCTGGTAGTAAAACCGAATCAATGAGGGACTTCTACCTGTGTTATCCTGCAATTCTCACAAACACATTAGTCCCTCAACTAGGTTTGTCGTCAATACTCCAAAACCAACTAGGGGTGGCACTAGATGCACTTACAATCTCCCCCTTTTCGGTGATTGATGACAAACTAGTTGAAGTTTTTCAACGGGGAATATAATCTGTGAAATTGTAAAGAATAAGGAATTGTCTTCATAAGTTGCAAGGGCTCCCCCTGAAGATGTGCATATGAGTTAATTTGCTTTTGGAATGCAAATGCACATGGAAGGTTGTACTTGTGGAGATCCACTTCAACTTATGATGACAATCCACTATGCATGTGAAAGTATATGAAGATAATGACATGCATAATGGAAAATGGACATCTGCAGAATGAGCTAAGTGTGGAATTTATCGTCGCACATGCGGAATTTATCTTCGCAAAACAAGGTGGCAAATAAGTAGCAGACGACCATCTAGTTTAAGTGTTACAACTCATAAGAACCAAATGTAGCAAGAAAACGAGAGTTGTAAGCACGAAGCAAAATATAAAGCACCCGCCCATATGGACCCGCTTGAAGACTATCAATCTCATATGCTTCTCCCCCTTTTGTCAGTAATGACCAAAAAGGTTTGAAGACATAGAGCCTCTACTTGTTCCCATGAGGAGTAGGTGAAGTAGCAGGGTTGTTGGTGTTGTTTGGCGGTGCAGAAGAGCTTGGAGGTGCTGAAGGAGGTGGCGGTGAAGTAGCATCGTCTTCTTCCTCAATAATTCTGGCAGTGACTGTGGCAGCAGAGGAAGAGAACTCAGAGTCTTCAAGGGATGGAGTTCCCAGCAGCACAACCCTTCGAGGAGGTGTGGAGTCAAACTTGAATCTCTCAGTGAAGCCATCCTCTTGAAGATCAGCTTCAGAAAGCATCATCGTTAGCCCTTTCCATGTGCGGCGACAGGTTTCATGGGCAACGAAAGCATTCTTGGTGGCAAGATTTCGAGTGCGATTAACATCCACCAAGAGGCTTTTCATCTGACGCTTCAGCCAGTCATGATGCCTATCTTGTTTCTAATGTAGGGCCACAAGAAGCTCTCGGTCGTTGAGAACACGAGTGTGCTTCTTGGGTCTTGGAGCAGTGGCACTGTCAGCGGCTTCAGTTGAAGCAGGGTGTGGTGCACGTGTAGTGCCAGCCAAAGGATACACCCGAGAAACTGCTTCAACGCCTTCAATGTTCTGAGTAAAACTCTGATGTTCTGCATTCTGAAGACTTAGAGGTTGCTTGGTAGGCTCAGAATATATGGCTTCAGTAGACATGTCCACGCCAGGCAAGAAGATCCTATGGTTGCGGGCTGAGGGCTGATAAGAGATGGCGGAGTGTAGCTTGATCAGCCGCATGACCCAAGGGGCGTAGAACTTAAAACCAAACAGATCAATGCCTGATGCAGCAAGTTAGCGTATGAAGAAGTCCTGTGCATTGAAGCATTTGCCATGAAGTATATAGAAGACCAAAGTCTTCATTGCACCCTGAAGCTTGGCATTTGGAGAGTGCCCTTTGATAGGCCAGAGAGTTCGCCTGATGATGTGATAGATGGTTCTAGGCAGGTACTCAAGGTCTTCAACAAAGAACTCTGTGGGATACGTAGCATCTTGGGGCAATGGCTTCATCATGCTGAGCATTTGACTCATATCAGGTTCTGGTCGCTGAAAGATGCTCTCAGTAGCTTCAGCATGCAGCTGACAGCCTTGCTCGAAGAGATCGCCAGGAGTGGGCAAGCCAGTGAGCTCAATGATGTCAAATGCATTGGCTTCATGATGAACGTTGCTAGTCATCCACTCCAGGACCCAAGTCTTCGGATCTCTGCTATACCCTTTGATGTGAAGTGTGGCATAGAATTGTAGCAGCAACTCTTCATTCCAATGCTCTTCATCAGCAACAAACTGCAGCAGACCCACTTGCTTGAAGCAATCCAACGCTTCTTCTAGACAGGGCAAACCAGCTATAGCTTCAACATCAAGGCGCTTGTGTGGGAAGATGCGACCTTGGTTGTAAAGAATGCATGAGTAATAGCTTCGCTGAGGATAGCTCCAGAACCGATCAGATGATATCCTTTCCCTTGAGTAGGGGTTCCTGGAGCTATTGAAGAACGTGTTGTCTGCCTTGAAGCCATTGATGTTGAAGGAGCCAGGTGCTGATGCAGGACCTGGAAACCTTGGCAGTCTTGGGATTGGCTTCTGAACCTGAGGCATGTGCTCAACATGATAGTTGAATTGGGGACCGGCAGCAGACTCAGGAACAGAAGTGGTGGGATCAATGGCTTCGCTGTCTTCTGAAGCTTTTGCTGGGGAGGGCTCCACATTAGCTTCATTGGTGGTTGTGGCAGCCTCAAGATTTTCATCCTCCACTTGACTAGCTGGAGGGTCGGTCACAGGCACGTTCTCCTGGAGAACTGCTTCTTGGTGGAGTAGGGGAGTGGGATCTTGTGGTACTTCTTCTTCTGCGGCTGATGCAGCCAGAATGTCTTCAGCAGAGACTGGAGGCCTTGGACCTTTGCGAAGCCTGCGGAACGCAGACGACGCCTGTGGAGTTGGAGTGGACTGGGCCTCATAGTCTTCTTCCTCTTGTGGGCGATCCGCCCATGAAGCATCCTGTGCAATTGGTGTCAGTGGACGACCAATGCTGATGAGTTCGCTGTTTTCTAACTGAGGAAGGATTGCATCATCTTCTACATTGTCATGATGACCAATGTCTTCAGCAGCGATGGGATCAGCTGCTGGAATGTCTTCAGCTTCAGGAGCCTCTGTGGAAGCAGGCTCATGAACTGTCAATTGACGTTCTGCGTCAGGATGAACCATAGAAATGGGTTCAACTATCAAGGGCTCTATGGGAGCAGCCCGAGCTTTCTTGGTTTTTCGCTTTTTCTTGGTGGGGGCAGTAGGAGAGTCTTCAAAGTGTTTCCTCTTCCTGGCTTCAGCCTCAGCAGTTCTTGTCTTCTTGAGCTCTGAAGCTGTTGACCGGCTCTTTGGCTTCGAGCCAGTCATTCTTGTTGGGAAGACAATCGGAACTACTTCTTGCCTTGGTGCATCAGATTCAGCCGTAGCAGGCTTCTTCTTCTTATTTGCGGCCATCCTGGGGTCGATGCCAGGACTCCCAAGTGCCTTGCGCTTCTCAGCCTCATTATAGGCTTGCACACATCTGTCAGCCAGAGTCTTCATGCGCTCACGCAAACCCTGAGCTTCTGCACGCTTCTTCACAAAGGCTTCCTTGAGCTCATGCATCATTGTCTTGAAGTTCTTCACTTCTTGCACGCTGAGCTTGGCCATATGCTTCTTGAACTGAGCCTTCTCATAGTCAATCTTCTGCTTCAGCTCAACAATGCACTGGGCAATAGCAAGTTCTGAAGCAATGGCGCCTTGGAAGGCGACACTGAGGCCAATGGGTAGCTGCAGATCTTCAAAGCTGATGTTTGGCGTGTCAAACCACTCGTCAATGAAGTTATGGATGATGGTGACATCAAAGAGAGGCAGATCATTGAAGATTTCTGCTTCTTCTTTGCTCTTGATGAGTTGCTCAAGAGCGTCATCTGCAAGATCTTCATCACTTGACAGATCAATGTCGTCATTGCGCAGGATGGCAGCAGCTGTTAGCTCTTTGCCAGTGTGAGACAGAGGCATCTTGGCCTTCTGGGGCTTGGAGACGCGTGATAAATCTTCAGACTGCACACTGTCTTCAGGAGGTGCAGTTGCCAATGGCTTCGCCCTTGAGATTTTTGGTGAAGAGGCTGGCTTTGAAGCTTTTGGCTTCTTCAACTGCTTTGGCTTCGGCACTGCAGGCGCGTCATCAGACTCAGTGTCAGCCGCAGGCTCATTCACTGCAGTCCCTTGAACCAAGATGTAGGTGATGAGGCCTTCAAGGTTGGCGAAAGGACCGATGACATTGGGTTCTGCATGTCGTGTGCCATCTGCCCTTGGAGATGAGGGACCAGGGTTGAAGTCTAACCCAAAAGTCTTCTTGTTCTGCTTCGCAGAGTTTTGAGCAAACTGGAAGTTGCGCTTGAAAAGATTGTCGTCACGACACCATAGTAGTGACGACGAGTGTGCATCAGCAGGCTGTGGTCCACGAACCATGCATGGATAGAAGCCTTGAGCAATGGCTTCATCTCTGGACCTGGGTAGAAGATTCTTGAATAGGATGTCTCCCCACGGTCTCTTGATGGTGTTTTTCTCAGCATACTCCTGGGTCACAAATCTGTATTTGAACCATTGTTTTCCCCAATATCTTCGAATCCATTGGATTCGGGTCTTGCGCTGACTGTAATCCTCTTCAGGATCTGTCTTGTACATTTCTGAGAGTTCATCTGGCAGATCTCTGGAGGTCTCACCATGACGCTTTCTGCCACCCTTCCTTGCTGCCTTTTCTGAAGCCATAAACTTTAACTTGAAAGGCTTCAAGACATTCAAAGGCTTCAAAGGTTTTCGTTTGCTGGACCAACAGGAACTGGCTTCGGGAGAATTTATGTGATGCTGTAAGAATTCTGCAAATGAATGCAGACTATGAGAACCAAAGGATTCTCCCAAGGACATGTACCTGTGACAGCATTAAGGTGCGAGGGAAGGGGAAGAGGTCATATGCATTCTCAGAAGATTTTGAAGATAAATCAGTTTAGAAGACATTGACCTCATCGTGCGAAGACATTCACTCATAGATAAGAAGTTGGTTCCAGATTTGTACGAATCCACAGATCAGTACAAGTGAGGAATCTAACTACTTTGTGAAGCACAAGTGAATATACTAGGCATGTTATGAGATGGAGTATGAGAGAGATCTAGCTTGTGTGAACAGAAACTGCTTGTGGTAGAAAGTGACAGATCAATAGGATCAACGGTGCTGTAAAAAGGGAGTTTTATTTACCACACTGAGAACTGCTAGACGGAGTGGGAGATGAGGCCGAGCAGTTCACTCTTCCATGCCCTAACTTGGCGACGAAGGACACCTACGGCGACGGCGGAGAGGACGATGTCCGCGATCGGCGTGAAGACGGCGTCGGAGAGGTAGCGGCAGCGAAGCGCTTCGTCGCTGGCGTCGTCGAGAGCTAGCGGTGGCGCTAGGGTTCGTGCGAGGGTGGAAGAAGAGATAATGACCGCTGTGAGTGTGTATTTATAGGCACAGGGGCGGCACTATGCTATTACACAGGTGCCCCTGGCGATTCGCATCTGAGGAACACGTGGCCAGTATGCGGAATTTTGGGGTTTGTTCCACGTCCCACGCACGCCTGGATTGTCAGGTGGTCGTTCCTACTTCTCCAGATTTCATGTGGAGGAATGAGCATTGAAAACGGACTTAATGGTTGTCTCTGTATCTTCTGCTGACAAGGACGCAGAGAAGACATTCGACAGTTTCAATAGAATGCATATGACTTGGAGAGATAGAATTTGAGATAGTAAGCATAGAGAGATTAGGGTCCGATCACATTCACTTAGTTCAAAAGATTCAACCAAGAAGACATAGCTATAAGTGAATGCTGTAGAGGACAGAACACTAGCATATATATATATATCTCTATAATCAACATAGTGAAGATAATCATGAAAATATGTTGATATCGAAGCCAAACCATATGTGAAGACATTGCAAGGTAACGCCATGAGTGAAACACTTCAAATTGAACGTTTGGTGGTGGCGTTACCCACCGTGTAGGAAGTATTAGACCCAGACACGACGTACAATTATCGTGGTGCTCCGAAGTCAAATTCCACATTAATGTATTCACACTTAGAATGTATGTCTTCATTGATTGAAGATATACTTCACTTCGTGTGTTGCACATCTAAGTCATCAATATGCATAAGGGTTAGGATGTGTGCCTGATCACAGTACATTTGAGGATTCCAGGATATTTAGCTCACACCGTAACTTGCAAAACCTCTTCTCATCCAAGGGCTTGGTGAAGATATCTGCCAATTGCTCTTCAGTGTTGATGTGTATGATATCAATGTCTTCCTTCACAACATGATCTCTGAGAAAGTGATGACGAATTTCAATGTGCTTTGTCTTCGAGTGCTGAACTGGGTTGTTAGCAATCTTGATGGCGCTTTCGTTGTCGCAGTAAAGAGGCACTTGCTTCAGATGAATGCCATAGTCCTTGAGTGTTTGCTTCATCCACAGAAGCTGAGCGCAGCAAGATCCAGCAGCAATGTATTCAGATTCAGCAGTGGAGAGAGATACACAGTTCTGCTTCTTTAAAGACCAACATACAAGTGATCGTCCCAGAAAGTGACATGTGCCTGTTGTAGACTTGTGATCAACTTTGTCACCAGCATAATCAGCATCCGAGAATCCAACCAGATCAAACTCTGAGCCCTTTGGATACCATAATCCTAGAGTTGGGGTGTGAGCCAAATATCGAAGAATTCGCTTCACAGCTAAGTGATGCGACTCCTTTGGTGCCGCTTGAAATCGAGCACACATGCAAACACTAAGCATAATATCTGGCCTAGATGCACATAGATAAAGTAAAGAACCAATCATGGAGCGGTATACCTTTTGATCGAACTCTTTACCATTGTCGTCAGGACCCAGATGATGTTTGGCTGGCATTGGTGTTGTGAAGCCTTTGCAGTCTTGCATACCGAACTTCTTCAGGCAATCTTTGAGATACTTCTCTTGAGATATGAAGATGCCATTGCGTTGTTGTCGTATTTGAAGACCAAGGAAGAACTTCAGCTCCCCCATCATGGACATCTGATATTGGTCTTGCATCATATATCCAAACTCTTCACTGTACTTCCGATTGGTGCAGCCGAAGATAATGTCATCCACATATATTTGGCACACAAATAGTTCACCATCATATGTCTTCATGAAAAGAGTGGGATCTAGGGAACCAGGTATGAAGCCTTTGCTCTTCAGGAAGTATTTGAGTGTGTCATACCAGGCCCTAGGGGCTTGTTTGAGGCCATACAGTGCCTTGTTGACCTTGTATACCATGTCAGGATGTTTTGGATTTTCAAAGCCAGGCGGTTGTGTAACATACACTTCTTCTTCAATCTTGCCATTGAGAAAGGCACTCTTCACATCCATTTGATATAGAAGTATGTTATGATGATTTGCATAGGCCAGCAGTATGCGTATGGCTTCAAGTCTAGCCACATGAGCAAATGTTTCATCGAAGTCAATGCCTTCCACTTGAGTATATCCTTGAGCTACAAGACGAGCTTTGTTTCTGACAACTTGACCATGCTCATCTTGCTTGTTGCGGTATATCCATTTGGTGCCTATTATATTGTGCTTCCGTGGATCAGGATGCTTAACCAGTTCCCATGAATTATTCAGCTCAAACTGTTGAAGCTCTTCTTGCATAGCTTGAATCCATTCAGGTTCCATGAAGGCTTCTTCAACTTTCTTGGGTTCTGATTTGAGACGAATGTGAAGTGCCCATAGAAATTTGCTAGCTGAGTTGCCCTTGAACGAGTGAGTGGACCAGGTGCATTGATGCTATCAATTATTCTTTCAATCTGCACTTCATTGGCAACGCGAGGATGTACAGGGCAAAAACTTTGCTCTTGGTGTTCATTGTTGTTGTTGGAAGGAATGTCTTCAGGCTAAGCATTGTCTTCATGTTGATCAGGTGCTGAAATGATAAGTTCTTCTTCAGGATGAGCTTTAGAAGGTATAATTTCCCCATTTCCCATTAGCTTGATTGATTCACTGGATGGAACTTTATCTAGCACACTTGGCAGCTGCTCTCTTTGTGAGCCGTTGGTCTCATCGAACCGCACATCCACTGTTTCAACCACTTTGTAATAAAAGAGATTGAAGACTTTGTACGAGTGCGAATCCTGTCCATATCCAAGCATAAATCCCTCATGTGCTTTTGCTGCAAATTTTGAGGTGTGATGTGGGTCCTTGATCCAGCACCTTGCGCCAAATACTCTGAAGTAACTGACATTTGGCTTTTTGCCAATAAGGAACTCATAAGATGTCTTGTTCAGTAGCTTGTGAAGATAAACACGATTGATTGTATGGCATGCAGTATCAATGGCTTCGGGCCAGAATTTTCTTGGGGTGTTCTTGCGTTCTGGCCATCTCAATTAGTGTTCTGTTCTTGCGTTCGACGACGCCATTCCGCTGTGGCGTGTACGGGGCTGAGAATTCATGTGTGATGCCCAAGGTATCAAGATATGTATCAAGGCCAGTGTTCTTGAATTCAGTGCCATTGTCACTTCTGATGTGCTTTATCTTGGCGCCAAAATTGTTCATAGCTCGATTGGCGAAGCGTCTGAAGACATCCTGCACTTCAGTCTTGTAAAGGATTATGTGCACCCAAGTATATCTAGAATAATCATCAACAATAACGAAGCCATAGAGGCAAGCAGTAGTAGTTAGAGTTGAGTAATGAGTGGGACCGAAAAGATCCATGTGAAGCAGTTCGAAGGGTTGAGTAGTAGTCATGATTGTCTTCGAGGGATGTTTGGCCCTCGTTATCTTCCCTGCTTCACAGGCACCGCATAAGTGGTCTTTCTTGAACTTTACGCCCTCGATGCCTATGACATGCTTCTTCTTCGCAAGGGTGTGGAGGTTCCTCATGCCAGCATGTCCAAGCCTCCGATGCCAGAGCCAGCATTCTGAAGCCTTTGCTAGAAGACATACTGCAAGCTGTGGCCCTGCTGAGAAATCTACCACGTACAAATCATCTTTTCGATACCCTTCAAACACTAGAGACTTGTCAGATTCCATTAGTACAAGGCAACGATATTTTTCAAACATTACGATCATGTTCAAATCGCAAAGCATTGAGACAGACATTAAGTTGAAGCCAAGGGATTCAACAAGCATGACTTTATCCATGTGTTGATCCCTTGAGATTGCAACTCTACCTAGACCCAATACCTTACTTTTACTAGTGTCAGCAAATGTGATGTGGCTCTTGTCGAATGGACGTAAGAATGAGTCCATAAGAAGACTTCTTTTGCCAGTCATGTGATTTGTACACCCACTGTCAATAATCCATTCTGAAGACGCTCGTGTCGTACCCTACAGTGCAGTTAGGGGGATAGGCTTCACTAAGAGCATTGCGAAGCAAAAACATTTGACGAACCAGTGGGTTATGAAAGCTTAGATCCAGGTTAGGACTAATAGGGAGAGTAGCAAGCGATTCAGGTACAAAGTACATAGTAAGACCATTTGGGCATTTGATCTTGTGCCCTACAAGATGTTTAAGGTCCCCAGCAATAGCGTCAGACGATTTTGGTTTTCTGCTGGAGACCTTTCCCTGCAAAAGAGAGTTAAGCCTTCTTAACCACCCACATCTTCAAGGGTGGCTTAGAAGCAATAAGTCTAAGTGCAGCATCTGAGAATTTTGGCTTTGAATCCTTAGCAAACAGTCTTGCAGGCGGACAATAGTACTCATAAGAATAAGCAGAATAGTTCTTGGTCTTATGAACATGGCGGTTTGATGAACCGCTCTCATATTCATATGCCTGAGTATGGTTTCCCTGCAAAACATTTGCGTTAGTGCGACTCAGGTGAGTCCTCTGTTTGTATGAAGCCTTTGGACCGTATGAAGCCTTTGGTCTGAGGTTTGTCTTCTGCAAGTCAGGTGTCATGATGACATTCACATGAAGATTTTCCAGACACCTTTTCGGAACCCAGATCTTCTTCATAGGTGGTCCATTCCTGCAGTTAGTACCAATGTACCTGGCAAACACTTCACCATTCTGATTCTTAAACAGTATATAGTTTGCATCAAAGGATTCATCAATGATAATGGGGTTAGCACAAGTGAAGCCAGTTAGATTGGATGGATCTGCTGAAGGTTCCTTTGCAGCAACCCACATGGTTTTGGGGTACTGCTCAGGTTTCCAGCAAGAGCCATCTGCATTCATTTTCCTTACGAACCCTACACCCTCTTTCCTAGGGTTTCGGTTCAGAATCTGCTTTTTCAGGACATCACATAGCGTCTGATGCCCTTTAAGACTTTTGTACATCCCTGTTTCAAGCAATGTCTTTAACCTAGCATTCTCATCAGCAATAGCGGTGGTATCCTCAGCAGAGGGGTTAGTTACCGCATCAATAGTTGAAGATATTGCAACAGCAGTAGCAGTAGAACATTCAGCAACAGAAGTAGCATTATCACGCTCAATGCATTTAAGACATGGTGGTTCAAATCCTTCCTGAGCGGGACTGATCTGTTTGGCACGAAGTGACTCATTTTCCGTTTGAAGATCTTCATGAACCACTCTCAATTTCTCAAGATCTTGCTTCCTTTGAAGATAATCATAGGAAAGCTTTTCATGAGTTGTTGAGAGAGTTTCATGACGACTTTCAAGTTCCTGATACTTAACGTGAAGATTTTTTATGTCTTCAATTAAGGATTCAGATCGAGTCATTTCAGCACCTAACAGATCATCGCTTCTGTCTAACAGTTTTTGAATATGTTCCATAGCTTTCTGTTGTTCAGTTGCAATTTTAGCAAGTGTTTTGTAGCTAGGTTTTGAACCACAATCAGAGTCATCATCACTAGATGTTTGATAGTGAGTAGTCGTGTGTTTACCTTGGCACCGCGTGCCATGAAGCAGTAGGTAGAAGCGGAGTAGTCCTTGTCATTTGCATCGGTGTCGGGGATGAAGTCATTGTCTTCAGTGTTGAAGATGGACTTGGCAACGTATGCTGTAGCCAGACTTGCGACGCCTTAGTCGGATTCCTCCTCAGACTCCACCTCCGCCTCCTCAGAAGTAGACTCCTCCTCTAAATCCATTTCCTTGCCAACAAACGCACGTGCCTTGCCAGATGAGCTCTTCTTGTGTGATGAAGACTTTGAGGAAGACTTGGAAGAAGACTTTGAGTATTTCTTCTTCTTCTTCTTCTTGTCGTCAGAGTCATATTCCTTGCTCTTCTTCTTCTTTTTGTTCTCATTGTCCCACTGTGGACACTCATAGATGAAGTGGCCAAGTTCCTTGCACTTGTGACATGTTTTGTTCTTGTAGTCATGAGCAGGAGCTTCATCATTCCTTGAACTTGATCGGGAAGACTTTCCGAAGCCTTTCTTCTTGGTGAATTTTTGGAACTTCTTGACAAGCATAGCAAGTTCCCTTCCAATGTCTTCAGGGTCATCAGAACTGCTGTCAGATTCTTCTTCAGATGAGGAGACAGCTTTTGCCTTCAAGGCACGAGTTCGCCCATAGTTTGGACCGTAGATCTCTCTTTTCTCCGAAAGCTGAAACTCATGTGTGTTGAGCCTCTCAAGTATGTCAGACGGATCGAGTGTCTTGAAATCAGGACGTTCTTGAATCATCAGGGCCAGGATGTCAAACGAACTATCAAGTGATCTCAGCAGTGTCTTGACGACTTCGTGTTTGGTAATCTCAGTGGCGCCGAGGGCTTGAAGCTCATTTGTGATGTGAGTGAGTCGGTCAAATGTTTGCTAGACATTCTCATTATCATTTCGCTTGAAGCGGTTGAAGAGGTTGCGAAGGACACTGATTCTCTGATCTCTCTGGGTTGAGATGCCTTCATTGACCTTGGAGAGCCAGTCCCAGACAAGCTTGGATGTCTTCAAAGCACTCACACGGCCATACTGTCCTTTGGTCAGATGACCACAGATCATATTCTTGGCAGTAGAGTCCAGTTGAACGAATTTCTTGACATCAGCAGCAGTGACACCTTCTCCAGCCTTGGGAACGCTGTTCTCGACGACATACCATAGGTCGACGTCAATGGCTTCAAGATGCATACGCATCTTATTCTTCCAGTACGGATATTCAGTTCCATCAAAGACGGGGCACGCAGCGGAGACTTTAATTATCCCTGCAGTCGACATAGCTAAAACTCCAGGTGGTTAAACCGAATCACACAGAACAAGGGAGCACCTTGCTCTGATACCAATTGAAAGTGCGTTATATCGACTAGAGGGGGGTGAATAGGCGATTTTTATGAAAGTCTTCAGAACATGGGAGTTTTGAAGACAAACAATAAAATAAAACCTATTACCATGCAGCGGAAGGTAGGCTACACTAGGCAAACCATAGTCAAGTATTCAATGAAGTGAAAGCACGAAGACTAATAATAGCTAGGTAGTAAGGATTAGGTAGGAAGATATTGTGAAGCCAAACTGAACACGCAGTCACTCAGTGAAGACAAATGATAGAGCAAACATACAATGACTTCACAAGGAGTAACAGTAAGTAAAGTGAAGTGAAGATGAAACTAGTGACTCGTTGAAGACAATGATTTGTTGGACCAGTTCTAGTTGCTGTGACAACTGTACGTCTGGTTGGAGCGGCTAGGTATTTAAACCTTAGGACACATAGTCCCGGACACCCAGTCCTGAACACGCAGCTCAGGACACCCAGTCCTCACCGTATTCTCCTTGAACTAAGGTCACATAGACCTCGCCCAATCACTCTGGTAAGTCTTCAAGGTAGACTCCCAAACCTTCATAGACTTCGTTCACCGGCAATCCACAATGTCTCTTGGATGCTTAGAACGCGACGCCTAACCAGCTGGAGGATGCACAGTCCTCAAGTGTAATAAGTCTTCAGAGCACACAGACAAGAAGACTTAAGTGATGCCCAATTCTCTCTGGCTCTGGTAGTTAGGGCTTTATCCTCGCAGGGAATTCTCTCTCAAAGGCTTCGAGGTGGGTTGCTCTCAAACGACAAAAGCCGTACTTTCAATCTGAGCAGCCAACCGTTTATGGTTGTAGGGGGTGGGCTATTTGTAGCCACTTGGCAACCCGACCTGATTTGTCCGAAATGACCCTGGGTCACTAAGGAACTGACATGTGTTCCAACGGTCAGATTTCAAACTCACACGGCAACTTTACTTGGGCTACAAGCAAAGCTGACTTGTCCGACACTAGACAAGATTCGCTCTCATTGTCTTCACTCGAAGACATAGGTTTTTGGTTTAGGCATCACTTCAGTCATTCTGACTGGTTCTCTTGGACCCCACTTAACAGTACGGTGGTTCCTATGACTCAACACAAAAGAAAAAGAACTACGAAAGATCTAAGTCTTCGAGCTCCATAGGCTTCATATCGTGTCTTCTCTTGTCATAGTCTTCAATGTGAATATCTTCATATACCACCTTTGACTTCAATGTCTTCATAAAGTTTTAGGGGTCATCTCTGGTAGTAAAACCGAATCAATGAGGGACTTCTACCTGTGTTATCCTCCAATTCTCACAAACACATTAGTCCCTCAACTAGGTTTGTCATCAATACTCCAAAACCAACTAGGGGTGGCACTAGATGCACTTACAACCGCCAGGTATTCCACCTGACAGAGATGTAGAATTTGTCATAGATCTTATCCCAGGAACCGCTCCTATCTCTAGGAGACCTTACAAGATGGCACCCTTAGAACTAGCTGAGCTTAAGAAACAACTTGATGAATCCTTGCAAAAGGGTTTCATCCGTCCTAGTTCTTCTCAGAGAGCACCGCCTTTATGGAAAGTTCTCCAATTGCGAATTTTGGTTGCCAGAAGTGACCTACCTAGGCCACGTGATCTCAGGTAAGGGCATTGCCGTCAATCCCGAGAGAGTTCAGGCCGTTCTTGATTGGACTCCGCCTGAAAGAGTTAAGCAATTTAGGAGTTTCCTTGGTCTAGCCATTTATTGTCGCCGCTTCGTTGAGAACTTCTCCAAAGTGGCCAAACCTCTCACGGAACTTCTTAAGAAAGATAAAAAGTTTGAGTGGTCCCCACAGTGTGAGCACAGTTTTCAGGAACTGAAAAGATGCCTGACTTCTGCTCCCATACTTGTGCCACCGGATTTCACTAAGGACTTTGTTATCTATTGTGATGCCTCACGATAGGGACTAGGTTGCATTCTTATGCAAGATCGCCATGTGATTGCCTATGCATCTCGACAGTTGCATCCACATGAGGAGAATTATCCTACACATGATCTAGAGCTTGCAGCCGTAGTCTATGCACTTAAGACCTGGCGACATTACCTTCTCGGTAAATGTTGTGAGATTTACACCGATCACCAGAGCCTCAAGTATATCTTCACCCAACCAGATTTGAACCTTAGGCAAAGACGTTGGTTGGAGTTGATCTCAGATTACGACTTAGGGATTAGCTACACCCCGGGCAAGGGAAATGTCGTGGCTGATGCACTAAGTCGTAAGTCCTGTTGTAACAATCTCATGTTGCAGCAGGGCCAACCACTTCTTCATGAGGAATTCTGTAAGCTTAACCTTCACATTGCTCCTCATGGATTCCTTTCTACCTTGGTGGCGAAACCTACTCTTGTGGATCATATCATAGAAGCCCAGAAGCATGATACGGGGATTACCCGAATCAAGAGAAACATTGCTAAGGGCATTGCTGGTAGTTTCTCTATAGATAATCGAGGTGTTGTTTTCTTTGGGAATTGCCTGGTGGTCCCCAAGAAGCAGCATCTTCGACAGTTAATCCTTAAGAAGGCTCATGAATCTCCGCTCACGATTCATCCCGGTAGTACTAAGATGTATCAGGACCTACGCCAGAGGTTCTGGTGGACTAGGATGAAGAGAGAAATTGCTCAGTTTATAGCTAACTGCGATGTTTGTCGTGGCGTTAAGGCAGAACATCAAAGGCCTGCTGGCACCCTTCAACCATTAGCTATTCCTGAGTGGAAATGGGATAAAGTTGGTATGGACTTCATCACCGGCTTTCCCAGGACCAAGAGAGGCAATAATGCTATCTTCGTAGTCATTGATCGTCTTTCCAAAGTGGCTCACTTCCTACCTGTTCGAGAGAGTATCACTGATAGTCAGCTCGCTGACTTATATATTTCTTGAATAGTGTCACTTCATGGTGTCCCACTAGAGATCAATTCAGACCGTGGTAGTCTCTTCACTTCTCATTTCTGGGAGAGTTTCCAAACTGCCATGGGCACCCATCTTTCCTTCAGTACCGCTTTCCACCCTCAATCAAGTGGTCAGGTGGAAAGGGTTAACCAAATTCTCGAAGACATGCTTAGAGCTTGTGTTATCTCATTCGGTATGGATTGGGAGAAGTGTCTTCCCTTCGCCGAGTTTGCTTATAACAACAGCTACCAATCCAGCCTCAAGGAAGCTCCTTTTGAGGTTCTGTATGGACGAAGGTGTCGAACACCTTTGAACTGGTCAGAAACCAGTGAAAGACAATTCTTTGGACCGGATATGATCCAGGAGGCAGAAGAGCAAGTTCGCATCATTCGTGAGAATTTGAAGACAGCCCAATCTCGTCAAAAGAGCCAGTATGACCATAGTCATAAGGAAGTGGCTTATGAAATTGGCGACAAAGCTTACCTTCGGGTTACCCCTTTGAAGGGTACCCATCGATTCGGTATCATGGGCAAGTTGGCTCCTCGTTACATTGGTCCCTTTCTCATTCTCGCTAAACGAGGAGAGGTTGCCTACCAGTTGGAACTAACCCCACATCTTTCTCGAGTTCATGATGTCTTCCACGTCTCTCAACTCAGGCGTTTCTTCTTGGATCCCATCCGCGGAGTGGACCATGAAACGCTTGATCTCCAAGATAACCTCACCTATTGAGAGTACCCTGTTCGCATTCTTAATCAAGCAGAGCGTGTCACTCGACATCATAACATCAAGTTTCTCAAGGTTCAGTGGTCTCATCATTCCGAGAGAGAAGCTACCTAGGAGCGTGAAGATTGTCTTCGACTTGAGTACCCTGCTTTCTTTCTGCCAACTCCTGAATCTCGGGACGAGATTTTTCCGAGTGGGGGCGAGTTGTCACATCCCTAGTTCTGGTATGACCTAGGCTAGCCTTCATGTTTGCATCATGTTTAAATTCCATTTAACTTTGAAATGGGGATTTGTGAAACCCTCAAAAATCATTTCTAAAAATGACCCAAGTCAAAATTGCTCCAAAAGGGTCCAAGAAAATGCTCATGTTGCTCTCTGAAAATATTGGGCAGAGATAAAAATCAAACCAATATTTTAAAGAGTTCATAAGTAATTATTTCGGGCATTTGGAATTAATCAAGAATTAATTTGCGTTGGATAAATATTTTTATATATACAAAATATTGTCCAATAATTCTGAATTTTGGTGAGGGGCTTTGGATTAATTCCTTAGGTCCCTGCAAAATTTGACAAAATTAAATAAAATGATTTAGTATATTTACTAAATCAGAAACAAATGTCAGAAAATAGAAAAGAAAACAAAATGGAAAAATGCTTACCTGGGCCACCTGCGGCCTGGCACTGTGCCGGCCCAACTGTGCTGGCCCAGCCCACTGGCCACCGCATCATCCTCCACCTCGCGCCAGTAGGTGAGGCGTGTGCCCGGGGCGCGCGCGCGCGCTCCACGCGCCACAGCACCTGCCTGCCTGTCCTCCTCCTCATCGCCTGGAAGCCCCGCGCGACACCACGCGCCGCCCGGCACCTCTCTCCCTCTCTGCAGTGGCCTCCCCTCCTCTCTCTCGCCCTCCCCCGTGAACGCCTGAGCGCTGCCTTCGCCGCCGCATGCTGTAGCCGCAGCCACCGTGCTCCCCTCGCCTCGCTGCTGTGTCCAGAAGCTCCGCCACCTCGTCCGCAACCTCTTCGCCAAGCCACGCGAGCGGACGCGCCCTGCAGTGGCTCCCCCGACCTCTTCTTCAACCTCGGTCCGCCGGAGATCCCCTTCGCCGCCCGCTCGCTCCGACGCTTCCCCGAGCCAAACGAGCCGCCCATCCGACTCCCTGTGAGCTCCGCCATCTTCTCCCCTGCTCCCGGCGCTTGTACGCTTTCTCTAGCCGCCTCCTTTACCGGAGCCGAGCCGCTCCACCGCACGGGCTCGTCGCCGGCAAAGCCCCGGTGACCAAATGGCCTGGCGCGTGCGTCCGTTGCACTCGCAACGACCCGTGGAGCAACGCTAGCGCAACAGCCAACTTGTTTGCAAGCCGCAGCGCTAACCCCGCACCCACCCGAGCTCCGGCCGCCGCCGCGAGCTCTGCTCCGGCGAGCTCCGCTGTTCCCGCGGCCTCCCCTGAGCGTAGCTAGATGCGCCCGTGCACGGGCTACCCGCCGGTGGCCTCCGTGTGCCAAACCATGGCCTCCACCTCATTCCGGCGAACTTCCGCCGTGGCTCGAGGTCGTCACCGGCGAAACTCTGGCGGCTGACATGGCGCGTGATTAGCTGCTAACCCTGCCGCTTAATCCACCCCCCTAAGCCACTGATTATGGGCCCCAGTGCTCGGTCAAACCCTGGTCAGCTGGGTTTGACTCGGGTTTAGCCCCGGTGTCACTGACGTGTGGCCCCACACGTCAGGTTTGACCTGGTCAGCCCTGCTGATGCCTCTGTGATGTCATGCTGACGCAATAATGATTTTTTCTGGGTTTTAAATAATTCAGAGAATTCCAGAAATTGATATAAACTTCAAAAATTCATAGAAATTCAACCGTAGCTCAGATTGAAATAATTTATATATGAAAAATGATCAGAAAAATTCAATCTATCCATCTGTACCATTTTCATGGATGACAAACCAACCTATACATGCTGTATATATGAAAACACACTTATGGCATATTTAAGAGCTTAATTTGGAGTTGTATTTGAACCCTTGGCTCAAATGGACTTCAACCAAATAATTGCTAGATGCTTTAACTCAAACAATATCACATATTCATGCCATGATCATGCATCATATTGTTGCATATACTTGTGTTTGATTTTCGACACCGTTCCTTCTCGATAGGTTCTGCTCTGGAGATCGATCCAGAGTACCTGTCAGAGGAGCAGTGCCCCCCTGTTGATCTACCAGGAAAGCAAACCCCCTTGTTCATTCCGATACAATCCCACTCTCTCACTCCTGCTCCCTTTTACTGCATTAGGACAACAACGATGCAACTGCTACTTTATGCTGCGGTAGTTGAACCCATCCCTCTGCATGACCTGTCATTGCCACAGTAAATAGTTGAAACCCACTAGCATGTGTTGGAGTTGCTTGAGCCATGTTGTGTTCTTGCCATGCCATGCCTGCTATTGCTTAGAGTATGTCAGGTCTGATTCATTGGGACTGAATTGGAGTACAGTGCTATGTTCTGATGTTGAGAGTTAAGCGTGTGAACACGATTTGGTAAAGGTAGAGGTGAGAGGCCATGTAGGAGTACATGGTGGGTTGTCTCACAGGAACCGTCCCTGAGAACTGAGTTCTATGTATGTTGTCCAAGGACTAGCTACTACCACATATTGGGTTCTGGTAACTCGACCCCTCTCGACTTATTAGCCAACTTGATCTCTGTCCAGGAGTTGCAAATAGTTTCTGGTGTTTATAGGTAGTGCTATTTTTCTACCGAGTGGCACCCGACAGGGTGGACTTGGGACAGACTAGGCACACGTGGCCCGGTGTACCGAGTGGCACCCGGATGGTGGGCTCGGGAACCCTGTACACATTGTTTGGGGCCGTGAGCGAAACCCCGGCCGGATTTCCTTGCGGATGGAATCCGAATAGGCGATATACCTGGATTAGAGTCTTGTTTGGTTATTCAGGTCGTGGCCGACACCCTCGCCAGGCTTCCGCTTGAAGGTTGCCGAGATACATGATGTGTATATGGTGATAAGTGGTGAGAGCGTGTGTGAAAAAGTACACCCCTGCAGGGTTATCATGATCTATTCGAATAGCCGTGTCCTCGGTTATGGACTTCTAGGATGCTTACGTGGTACATAGAAAACTTAAAGTGGATACTCTAAAATGCTCAAGACAAGTGTGAGTGCTACGGATGGCCTTCTCATGGAGAGACGAGGATGAATCCATAGTAGTGTATTGATGTGGTGATTAGTGGACTCGTGTGCGCTGCCTCATCTCAAAGAAGTTTCTCGTTGTCATAGAACAGGATAGCCACTGAGTCAAAGCTGGCTTGCTGCAACTAAACCCCACATTACCTTCTTGATACAAATGCATGTATGATAGGATCTGATGTAAGGCTTGCTGAGTACCTTGGTACTCACGTTTGCTTTATTTATGTTTTGTAGATGAGACATCTGTCTCACTAGTAGTACCGCTTGGACTTCGACGAGTAGCTTGTTACCTCAGCTACGATCTTGTACCCTTGGGAGGGACTTGTAGATAGTCAGGCTTCCCAGCCTTTTTCTTTTGTAGTTGTCTGTACTCAGACATGTAATGCTTCCTTTGCTTGTATGCTCTGAATGATGGGCCATGTGACCCCTACTTGTATTTAATGTTATGTGGCTCTTATGGGCCTTTATCTATATGTGTTGGCGTTATGTTGTGATGCCATGTTGTACAGCACATACTTGCATGTTATGCGTACGTGTGACGTGTATTGCTATGTGTGGGATCCGACAATCTAGTTGTTTATCCTTGGCAGCCTCTCTTATGGGGAAATGTAGTCTAGTGCTTCCTTGAGCCATAGTAGTCCGCTACAGCCCGGTTCACCGGGGTCGTGCTAGCCCAGCACTACTGCTCAGGACACTTGACTGGCCGGCATGTGTTGCACTTCATTCCTGTGTCCGTCCCTTCGGGGAAATGTCATGCGGTGACATCCGGAGTCCTGCCTAGCCTGCTAGAGCCCGGGTTCCCGCAGTCCTGTTAGCCCAGTGCTACAGCCCGGATTCACACGCTGCTGACCGACATGCTCGATGTGAATCATGTATGCCTGTCCCCATAGGTTAGTGCCGTTTTGGTTTCATGACTCGCCATGTCGGCCCAGGTTCTCTGTCATATGGATGCTAGCAACACAATCATATACGTGAGCCAAAAGGCGCAAACGGTCCCTGGCCAGGGTAAGGCAACACCCGTGGGGATACCATGCGTGAGGCCGCAAAGTGATATGAGGTGTTACCGGCTAGATTGATGTGGCTTGGTATCGGGGTCCCGACAGTTCCGGTTTCTCTGAGCCAGGGTGCCACAATGACAGTTCTAGTTCATGAGTAAAAAAAGTTCAAGTTAACCTACTTGGTCAAAACCATCAGCCCCTGAACTCGTGAACCAATTTATCACATTGGAATCAATATTTCCATCAGAGATCTTGGTCTGTTGTACAAAAAGAACAACAACAGTTACAAAATTTCCAAAACAAGTTATCATCCTATCTACAAAACAAAATACTGACCGTCAGCCATCTGGGAACTATCAACTTGTCAATGTCTCGGTACTTCTAACGTAGAGAATATAAAACAACGTCAACACTGTCTGAGTTGAGGATGCCAGTGGGGACAAATGCTTTAGCAATAGAACCAACACGGGCATCACATTCACTATTTTGAAACATCAGCTTGTCACTAAGAAAACACAAAAGATGACATGAATTAAAACTACTGCAATAACAATAGTAGTCATATGAGAGAAAGAAAAAGAGACGAAAATGATACGGGCAAAATCCCAAACTAACCGTTTTGCACGGTTCGTGCGCAACCTCGTAACAGTGAAGAAAAACAAATCAACCTTAACAACATTAGCACCTTCTACTTGCAGAAAAACAAGAAAAATAATAAGTTCAAGCACTACAAGTGAACATGTCCAAAATGGCATAAACAAGAAGTACGCCTCATTTACAAGTCCTTACCTGCACTATCAGCGTTTGACGATAGGAGTGCCTGTGATGACACCAATATGCCTCCAGTTTCATGGTTTGACAATGGAATATCTTGTGAGGACACAAATATGGTTGCGCTTTCAGGGTCTGAAGAAAGAAAATCCTGGGACGACACGAGCGCCTCCTGCGTCAAGGGGCCAGAAGAAATCGACAGAAGTAAATCGTCATCCTCGGATGGCACCTCCTCCATGCTAGAGGCATCTTGCAATGCATCACCGTAATCAAGCCCTCCAGGCGGGAAATTTTCCGGTGGCAAATCTTCAAAATCAGAAAGATTTTCATTCCCAGTAAAACCAACACCAGACGATTTGGCATCAAGTATGCTGGCAGCACCAACATCCTCATCAGCAACTTGGGTACCAACATCGCGCCCACTACTCAATGGAACACCACGAGCATCATCTCCACCACTAACGATAGCCTCATGCTCAACATCAGTCATTTGAAGAAATAAAAATTCAAAAAAAGTGAATAATATGAGCGAAACTAACAATCAAAAATAATCTAGCAAGAGGTGCACAGAAAAACAAACCTTAGCAGAATTCACAGCAACATCATCGATCTTGCTGCTGCAAACATTTGTCAACAACAAGACCCTGTTTCATATGTAATGAAGCAAAAAAAACAATGCTATTATTAGCAACAATAAACACAAGGAATTAAACCACAGTAACAAAAAGGTAGGTATCACCTGCAAACTCTTAATGGTGTGGGATAGAAAAATGAACATGTAAGGCACATTGGTGCACATGAAAATTCAAGAAATATGTATAAACACAATAAAAATAAAAATAACCTTGCACTTATCAGTAGATGGATCATTAACTCCATGGTCAACAATAGCCTCAACATTATGACTCGTCTCCTGCATGGAAGAAAAATTAATAAACAGATGAAGATGAGGAAGTTCAACTATAATACTGACATCAGAACAACATAGTACAAATTGCAAACACCAAGGACTGACTCACATCAACAACAGGGCTCTCCAAGCCAACATCATTCGCATGGTGATAAAAAACATTTGCCTCACTACCATCATCAGCCCTGATGTCGGTGGCAGCAACCTCATCCTGCATGAAAGAAAAATTTAATAAATAGATGAAGATGAGGAAGTTCAACTACAATACTAACAGCAGAACAACATAGTAAAAATTGCTAACACCGAGGACTGACTCACGTCAACAACAGGGCGCTCCAAGCCAACATCATTCATATGGTGATCAAAAATATTAGCCTCAGTACCATCACCAACCCTGCTGTCGGTGGCAGCAGCCTTATCCTGCTCAATCTGCCTGATAACAACATTTGCACTTTCTTCATATGGCTTGTAGCGAGAGTCTTTCATAGTTTTGAAACGCTTCATGTTGTTCAATAGACGAACCGAGCTCTAAACTTGATCAGCAGCACTGTCACACATATCACCAATTAAAATTCTCTCCATCTCAATATAGTCCAGTGCTTCCTCAGCATTAAATTGATGACCTTCGGGAAGGATACCATTGATACATCTCAGACGCTCAGCTGTAGTTGGAACCTTTTGCATCTCAGAACACACATTACTAAAAGTATGCTCAGCGTGCTCCAACGCAGAAACAACAACATCAATACCAAAACCCTGTCTCTGTGAAGTAGTATGATTACTAGGGCCAGGGGGGAGATAACCAGCACCCTGAACACCACAGCCACCTCTCAACTCATCATGCAGAGATGAAATCTTGGGAACCTGAGGTGACGACATCTCTAGGACTGGCCGTTTATACACTCAGAAAAAACAACCTCCTCTTGAGTTTTCCACTACAAACAAGGGGAAAAAGAGTTAATTAATCAATGCAACACACGAGGAAAAATAAACATCATATTAACAAATTTAAATCAACAGCACTAACAATCTTTAACTATCAGTGCCAATTTGTTTATATTTACCAATAGGCCAATTGAACAAAGCTATTTAGTTCAACCACACATGAAACAATAGTACTAAAAATCATACCTAAACCTCACAAAGCTTAAGAAATGACAGAATCTAAACAGGTAACTCTGTAGTACACATGTTCACTCTAGCAAAAATAGCTATACGTAAATAAAAAAGTTCTGCAAGACACGAAAGAAATAAAACTCACCGGCAGCTTCCCAAACACCCAAGTCTTTGGAACTGCATTGCCTTTTTTATCAAATATGCATCAACCAGATCGGAAAGCTTGACAGGA
Organism: Triticum aestivum; assembly: GCF_018294505.1. Taxonomy (NCBI): domain Eukaryota; kingdom Viridiplantae; phylum Streptophyta; class Magnoliopsida; order Poales; family Poaceae; genus Triticum; species Triticum aestivum. The sequence continues at coordinate 359,994,211 of NC_057803.1, forward strand.
TCCATGAAACATATGCGGGGGGACTCGCATGTCAGGTGATACGTCTCCAACGTATCTCTAATTTTTGATTACTCCATGCTATATTATCTACTGTTTTGGACATTATTGGGCTTTATTATCCACTTTTATATTATTTTTGGGACTAACCTATTAACCGGAGGCGCAACCCAGAATTGTTGTTTTTGCATATTTTAGGGTTTCGAAGAAAAGGAATATCAAACAGAGTCCAAACGGAATGAAACCTTCGGGAACGTGATTTTCTCACTGAACATGATCCAGGAGACTTGGACCCTACGTCAAGAAAGAAAGTAGGAGGCCACGAGGTAGGGGGCGCGCCTACCCCCCCCCCCTCAGGCGCGCCATCCACCCTTGTGGACACCCTGTTGCTCCACCGACGTACTCCTTCCTCCTATATATACCTACGTACCACCAAACGATCAGATACGGAGCCAAAACCTTAATTTCACGGCCGTAACTTTCTGTATCCATGAGATCCCATCTTGGGGCCTATTCCGTAGCTCCGCCAGAGGAGGCATCTATCATGGAGGGCTTCTACATCAACACCATAGCCTCTCCGATGAAGTGTGAGTAGTTTACCTCAGACCTTCGAGTCCATAGTTATTAGCTAGATGGCTTCTTCTCTCTTTTTGGATCTCAATACAATGTTCTCCCCCTCTCTTTTGGAGATCTATTCTATGTAGTCTTCTTTTTGTGGTTTGTTTGTTGAGACCGATGAATTGTGGGTTTATGATCAAGATTGTCTATGAACAATATTTGAATCTTCTCTATATTCTTTTATGTATGATTGGTTATCTTTGCAAGTCTCTTCGAATTATCAGTTTGGTTTGGCCTACTAGATTTATCTTTCTTGCAATGGGAGAAGTGCTTAGCTTTGGGTTCAATCTTGCGGTGTCTTTTCCCAGTGACAGTAGGGGAAGCAAGGCACGTATTGTATTGTTCCCATCGAGGATAACAAGAAGGGGTTTTTATCATATTGCATGAATTTATCCCTCTACATCATGTCATCTTGCTTAAGGCATTACTCTGTTTTCATGAACTTAATACTCTAGATGCATGCTGGATAGCGGTTGATGAGTGGACTAATAGTAGTAGATGCAGGCAGGAGTCGGTCTACTTGTCTCGGACGTGATTCCTATATAAATGATCATACCTAGATATTCTCATAACTATGCTCAATTCTGTCAATTGCTCAACAGCAATTCGTTCACCCACCGTAAAATACTTATGCTCTTGAGAGCAGCCACTAGTGAAACCTATGGCCCCCGGGTCTATCTTCATCATATTAAACTTCCAATACTTAGTTATTTCCTTTGCTTTTATTTTACTTTGCATCTTTATCATAAAATACCAAAAATATTATCTTATCATATCTATGAGATCTCACTCTCGTAAGTGACCGTGAAGGGATTGACAACCCCTTATCGCCTGCAAGGAGTTATTTGCTTTGTGCAGGTACAAGGGACTCGCGCGTAGCCTCCTACTGGATTGATACCTTGGTTCTCAAAAATTGAGGGAAATACTTACTCTACTTTGTTGCATCATCCTTTCCTCTTCAAGGAAATCCAACGCAGTGCTCAGGAGGTAGCAAGAAGATTTCTGGCACCGTTGAAGGGGAGTCTACGCAAAAGTCAAAATACCAAGTACCCATCACAACCCTTAACTCCCGCATTACATTATTTGCCATTTTCCTCTCATTTTCTCTCCCCCACTTCACCCTTGCCATTTTATTCGCCCTCTCTCTCTCTATCCTCCCTTTCGTTTCCGTTTGCTTCTTTTCCGTTTTCTTGTCTCGATGGCTCTTCCTCGATTTGGTGATCTTCACCTTAAAACGTTAGAAGAAATCGAAAACAACGTTAGGAGTTTTATGGTTTTGAAAGTTGAGCATAATAGTTTCTTTAGAAACGAGCTTAAGGAACAAAAAAGTTTTATGAGTTTTATGAATAAAGAGCTCGATGATATGTCTAAAGAATTTGATGGTTTAACATCCCAAATTGCTCGTCTTGAGAAACTGACCGCTGAAATTTCAGATAAACAAGCTACCTTAGTTAATAGGATGGCCGCTAAACCGGATTTCTATGAAAATAAAGATGAAGATCTAAACATTATTGATGTGTCCCCTATTAAATCTTTGTTTTGCAATATGAATCTTGATAATGATGGGACTGAATATGATCCACCTTTACCTAGAAGGCGTTCCAAAAATCAAAGTTTTTAGATCTTGCTGCTAAATTTGATGAAAGTGGGATTGAAGAAATTAAAACCCTAGATGTTGCTAAACCCACTATTTTGGATTTCAAGGAATTTAATTATGAAAATTGCTCTTTTATTGATTGTATTTCCTTGTTGCAATCCGTGCTAAATTCTCCTCATGCTTATAGTCAAAATAAAGCGTTTACTAAACATATCGTTGATGCCTTGATGCAATCTTATGAAGAAAAACTTGAGTTGGAAGTTTCTATCCCTAGAAAACTTTATGATGAGTGGGAACCAACTATTAAAATTAAGATTAAAGATCATGAGTTCTATGCTTTGTGTGATTTGGGTGCTAGTGTTTCCAAGATTCCAAAGACTTTGTGTGATTTGTTAGGTTTCCGTGATTTTGATGATTTCTCTTTAAACTTGAACCTTGCGGATTCCACTATCAAGAAACCTATGGGAAGAATTAATGATGTTCTTATTGTCGCAAATAGGAATTATGTGCCCGTAGATTTCATTGTTCTTGACATATATTGCAATCCTTCATGTCCTATTATTCTTGGTAGACCTTTCCTTAGAACGATTGGTGCAATTATTGATATGAAGGAAGGAAATATTAGATTCCAACTTCCATTAAGGAAAGGCATGGAACACTTTCCTAGAAAGAAAATTAAATTACCTTATTAATCTATCATGAGAGCCACTTATGGATTTCCTACCAAAGATGGCAATACCTAGATCTATCCTTGCTTTTTATTCCTAGCTAGGGGCGTTAAACGATACCGCTTGTTGGGAGGCAACCCAATTTTATTTTTATTCCTTGCTTTTTGCTCCTGTTAAGTAATAAATAATTTACCTAGCCTCTGTTTTGGTTGTGTGTTTTTGTGTTTAATTAGTGTTTGTGCCAAGTAGAACCGTTGGGAAGACTTGGGAAAGTCTTGATATCTTGCTGTAAAAAATCAGAAACTTTAGCGCTCACGAGAACTGCTGCCATTTTATTTGGAAAGTGATATTTAGTTAATTCTTTTTGAAGATGATTAATAGATAAATTCCTCACGTCCAGCAATTTATTTTAGAATTTTTGGGGTTCCAGATCTTGCGCTAGCTACAGATTACTACAGACTGTTCTGTTTTTAACAGATTCTGTTTTTCGTGTGTTGTTTGCTTATGTTGATGAATCTATGGCTAGTAAAATAGTTTATAAACCATAGAGAAGTTGGAATACAGTAGGTTTAACACCAATATAAATAAATAATGAGTTCATTACAGTACCTTGAAGTGGTCGTTTGTTTTCTTTCGCTAACGGAGCTCACGAGATTTTCTACTTGAAGTTTTGTGTTGTGAAGTTTTCAAGTTTTCGGTAAAGATTTGATGGATTATGGAACAAGGAGTGGCAAGAGACTAAGCTTGGGTATGCCCATGGCACCCCCAAGATAATCTAACGACACATAAAAGCCAAAGCTTGGGGATGCCCCGGAAGGCATCCCCTCTTTCGTCTACTTCTATCGGTAACTTTACTTGGAGCTATATTGTTATTCACCACATGATATGTGTTTTGCTAGGAGCGTCTTGTATGATTTGAGTCTTTATTTGTTAGTTTACCGCAATAATCCTTGCTGTACACACCTTTTGAGAGAGCCATACATGATTTGTAATTTGTTAGAATACTCTATGTGCTTCACTTATATCTTTTGAGTTATATAGTTTTGCTCTAGTACTTCACTTATATCTTTTAGAGCACGGTGGTGGAATTGTTTTTTAGAAACTATTGATCTCTCATGCTTCACTTATATTATTTTGAGAGTCTTAAATAGCATGGTAATTTGCTTAAATAATCCAAATATGCTTGGTATTCAAGAATAGTAAAAAAACTTTCTTATGAGTGTGTTGAATGCTATGAGAAGTTTGATGCTTGATAATTGTTTTGAGATATGAAGATGGTGATATTAAAGTTGTGCTAGTTGAGTAGTTGTGAATTTTAGAAATACTTGTGTTAAAGTTTGTGATTCCCGTAGCATGCACGTATGGTGAACCGTTATGTGATGAAGTCGGAGCATGATTTATTTTTTGATTGTCTTCCTTATGAGTGGCGGTCGGGGACGAGCGATGGTCTTTTCCTACCAATCTATCCCCCTAGGAGCATGCGCGTAATACTTCGCTTTGATAACTTGTAGATTTTTGCAATAAGTATATGAGTTCTCTATGACTAATGTTGAGTCCATGTATTATACGCACTTTTCTTCCTTCCACCATTGCTAGCCTCTCTAATACCGCGCACCTTTCGCCGGTATCATACACCCACCATATACCGTCCTCAAAACAGCCACCATACCTACCTATTATGGCATTTCCATAGCCATCCCGAGATATATTGCTATGCAACTTTCCACCATTCTGTTTATTATGACACACTCCATCATTGTCATATTGCTTAGCATGATCATGTTGTTGACATCGTATTTGTAGAAAAGCCACCATTCATAATTCTTTCATACATGTCACTCTTGATTCATTGCATATCCCGGTACACCGCCGGAGGCATATAGAGTCATACTTTGTTCTAAGTATCGAGTTGTAATTGTTGAGTTGTAAGAAAATAAAAGTGTGATGATCATCATTATTAGAGCATTATCCCAGTGAGGAAAGGATGATGGAGACTATGATTCCCCCACAAGTCGGGATGAGACTCCGGACGAAAAATAAAAAAAGAAATAAAGAAAAGAGGCCATAAAAAAAGAGAAAAGGCCCAAATAAAAAAATGAGAGAAAAAGAGAGAAGGGACAATGTTACTATCCTTTTACCACACTTGTGCTTCAAAGTAGCACCATGATATTCATGATAGAGAGTCTCTCATTTTGTCACTTTCATATACTAGTGGGAATTTTTCATTATAGAACTTGGCTTGTATATTCAAATGATGGGCTTCCTCAAAATTCCCTAGGTCTTCATGAGAAAGCAAGTTGGATGCACACCCACTTAGTTTCTTTTTTTGAGATTTCATATACTTATACCTCTAGTGCATCCGTTGCATGGCAATCCCTACTCACTCACATTGATATCTATTGATGGGCATCTCCATAGCCTGTTGATACGCCTAGTTGATGTGAGACTATCTTCTCCCTTTTTGTCTTCTCCACAACCACCATTCTATTCCACATATAGTGCTATATCCATGGCTCACGCTTATGTATTGCGTGAAGATTGAAAAAGTTTGAGAATGTCAGAAGTATGAAACAATTGCTTGGCTTGTCATCAGGGTTGTGCATGGTTTGAATACTTTGTGTGATGAAGATAGAGCATAGCCAGACTATATGATTTTGTAGGGATAACTTTCTTTGGCCATGTTATTTTGAGAAGACATGATTGCTTTGTTGATATGCTTGAAGTATTATTATTTTTATGTCAATGTTAAACTTTTATCTTGAATCTTTCGGATCTGAATATTCATACCACAATTAAGAAGAATTACATTAAAATTATGCCAAGTAGCACTCCGCATCAAAAATTCTGTTTTTATCATTTACCTACTCGAGGACGAGCAGGAATTAAGCTTGGGGATGCTTGATACGTCTCCAACTTATCTATAATTTTTGATTGCTCCATGCGATATTATCTACTGTTTTGGATATTATTGGGCTTTATTATCCACTTTTATATTATTTTTGGGACTAACCTATTAACCGGTGGCCCAACCCAGAATTGTTGTTTTTGCCTATTTTAGGGTTTCGAAGAAAAGGGATATCAAACGGAGTCCAAATGGAATGAAACCTTCGGGACCATGATTTTCTCACCGAACATGATCCAGGAGACTTGGACCCTACGTCAAGAAATAAAGGAGGAGGCCACGAGGTAGGGGGGCGCGCCTACCCCCCCCCCCCCAAGCGTGCCCTCCACCCTCGTGGGCCCCCTATTGCTCCACCGATGTACTCCTTCCTCCTATATGCCTACATACCCCCAAACAATCAGATACAGAGCCAAAACCCTAATTCCACCACCGTAACTTTCTGTATCCACGAGATCCCATCTGGGGCCTATTCCGGAGCTCCGCCGGAGGGGGCATCTATCACAGAGGGCTTCTACATCAACACCATAGCCTCTCCGATGAAGTGTGAGTAGTTTACCTCAGACTTTCGGGTCCATAGTTATTATCTAGATGGATTCTTCTCTCTTTTTGGATCTCAATACAATGTTCTCCCCCTCTCTTGTGGAGATCTATTCGATGTAATCTTCTTTTTGTGGTGTGTTTGTTGAGACCGATGAATTGTGTGTTTATGATCAAGATTATCTATGAACAATATTTGAATCTTCTCTGAATTCTTTTGTGTATGATTGGTTATCTTTGCAAGTCTCTTCAAATTATTAGTTTGGTTTGGCCTACTAGATTTATCTTTCTTGCAATGGGAGAAGTGCTTAGCTTTGGATTCAATCTTGCGGTGTCCTTTCCCAGTGACAGTAGGGGCAGCAAGGCACGTATTGTATTGTTGCCATTGAGGATAACAAGATGGGTTTTTTATCATATTGCATGAATTTACCCCTCTACATCATGTCATCTTGCTTAAGGCGTTACTCTGTTTTCATGAACTTAATACTCTAGATGCATGCTGGATAGCGGTCGATGAGTGGAGTGATAGTAGTAGATGTAGGCAGGAGTCAGTCTACTTTTCTCAGATGTGATGCCTATATACATAATCATACCTAGATATTCTCATAACTATGCTCAATTTTGTCAATTGCTCGACAGTAATTCGTTCACCCACCATAAAATACTTATGCTCTTGAGAGAAGCCATTAGTGAAACCTATGGCCCCCGGGTCTATCTTCATCATATTAAACTTCCAATACTTAGTTATTTCCTTTGCTTTTTTACTTTGCTTTTATTTTACTTTGCATCTTTATCATAAAAATGCCAAAAATATTATCTTATCATATCTATCAGATCTCACTCTCGTAAGTGACCATGAAGGGATTGACAACCCCTTATCGCGTTGGTTGCGAGGAGTTATTTGCTTTGTGCAGGTATGAGGGACTCGCACGTAGCCTCCTACTAGATTGATACCTTGGTTCTCAAAACCTGAGGGAAATACTTACGCTACTTTGCTGCATCATCCTTTCCTCTTCAAGGAAATCCAACGTAGTGCTCAATAGGTAGCATCAGGCTCCACAGTCTTGCCACGGATAAGGCAGTCAAGGTACATTCACTACAAAACAAGGCACTTCCGTGATGATACGTGTTTGTCACAGTAGGTCACGTTTTCTGTCATGCATGTACATCGATGACAATTTTATGACAGAATCAAGATAGTCATACCTGTGCTATCATAGAAGTGTTCCATGACATTACCAAAAATATCATCATGGAAGTGTCCACTTCCATGACAATAAATCCCGCGTCATAGATGTGCTTTCATCAAGGGTGACCGACACGTGGCGTCCACCATAACGGCTCGCCGTTACGCTATCGGGTCCGGTTTTAGTTCCGATAACCAGTTAACAGCCCCGACCAATGGGAATTTTCCACATGTAAAACCATCATTGGCTAGAGGAAACACGTGTCGGCTCACCGTTGGGACAGATGTCATCCACTCATTGGACCGAAGGCGCCTATGATACATCAACACGTCGCATGGCCCAACAGAGGCCCATTCCTATGAAAAGGCCAGCCCATTTGACTTGGTCAAAAGGTGGCAGACTGGCCCACGGAAAGCTTGTTAATGGCATGTTCACAAACAACCCATTTACAGCCCGCTAACCCAGGACCCATTACGACCTATCCAAATTAGGCCCAATAGCGTCATCTGGGCCGTCCAATATAATTCCAGCCCATTTTAACTTACGGCCCATGTATAGCCCATGAAGTCTTCCGGCCCATATGAGGCCCTTTGTAACTCTTGGCCCATTAACGGCCCATGGTGAAACTGGCCCATAATGAACTATGTATCGCTTTATACCCATTAACGGCCCATTATACCGTTGGGCTGTTTCCAGCCCATGTTATCTTTCAGCCTTCTCAGGGCCCATTTATTCTTGGGCTCATTTTCAGCATTCGGTTACTTACGGCCCGTTACTGTCATTTTCTGCTTGTGGTCCAAATTTAGACCATGGTTACAGTTGGCCCGTTTGTGGCCCGTTAATACGTTGGGCCGTTTTCATAGCGTCATCAAATACGACCGATTAATGATGACCCGTTATGCTCGACCCATGAATGGAGGATTCCAACTCTCGCCCGTTTATGGCCATATTGCGGTATGTTATTGGCCCATGCTTGGGGACTCGATCATACGGCCCGTAGAACGCCCATTGATGATACAACCCGTAGAAGGCCCATTGATGATACGGCCCATAGAAAGCCCATTGTTTCTATGCCCCATAGAAGGCCCATTGTTTCTATGGCCCGTAGAAGGCCTAGTGTCACTACAGTAAATATGTATCCCATGGTTATTGTGGCCTAATTTTAAAAAATAGGTTATTGCGGCAACTAGCAAACAACGGAAAAAGAACAACACTAACTACAAGCAAACAAATAAACAAGACAACAAGGAAATAAATAAGGAAGCAACTTACGACGGGCTTTCACGGCTATTACACATATTACATCCACTGGGCATCAAAGTTTGCCACCAGTGCAAATAGAGGGAACAAAGCAACATATCATATACACTAGTTGTCAAAGTTGGCGACTAGTGCAAATAAACATCGTAGCAAAACAAGTCCAGAACTGAAACCACTTCAGAAGATCTCAAGAAACAATATCCTGGGTACCCATAATGCTGGCAAGATTCATAGCAAGCTTATTAACTTTCTCTTGTTTGGTGCTTAAATCCTCCAGCGCTTGCTGTTGCACTAGAAAGTATGCATCTGAATTCTGAAGGGACTTCCTTAGTCCTTCAGCTTCCTACCATAGAACATATGATCGATGTCTTTCAACTTGAAGCTGAGACTCAAGAAGACGAACTGATTCAGGCAGCGAATTCGAATTGCTTGTGCCAGTAGTAGTGGCCAGTAACTCGAATACTACGTCAAGACAGGACTTTTGGGTTCTCTCACTGTCATCAAGGTAGTTTTTATCAGCTTTCTTGGAGACCAACATGGATGTCTCACTATCTTGAACCTTATCTGCATTACTTCCTTCACCATTGCATAACGAGGTACTATTCACCACTATTTTGTCCGCATTCTAAAAGAGAAACAAGCAAACACATCACAGGTTTACCATGCTGTATATGAAACTCATTTTGGTAAATCAGTTCAGTAATAAAGTGCACAGGATAGCAACACGAAACAAACATATATCTATGTACCATGGTCACTTTATGGTCTATATCATTCTAGTTTTAGTTGCCAAATCAAGATAGAGACACAATTCAAATAATATTTGTTCAAGACAAAGCAGAATAGATAGAATATAAGTGTGGGAAACTATAGAGCAATAACAACACTTGTAATGTGCATGACATGAGAACATAACTGTTTATTCAATTGAAACTGAAATCAACATAGAGCAAGTTACAATAGGGAACCAGTTAAAGAAATAGGTTTAAAACATACTTGTTCCGCCGTTGGAGTTTCAATTCCATCCTTCAAATTTGAAAATAGTTGGTTTGAGGAAATACAGTGATGCAACAGCAAAGGAGTATGAACAATAGCTACAGAACCTAGCCTGAGAACAATTATTCTTCTCCTTTAAGCGTTGAGTTGGGATTCGGAGTGGCGGTCCTCATGCTTTGGGCACTTCAGTTCCCTTACTAACTGCTCGTGTTTGGGTGCTCTGTGGTGGAGACGGTGCTGGGTCAACTAGAACTGGGTTACTCTCTGCTGGGGTTGGGGTTAGAAGGGGCGTAGCTGGTTCTCTGTCCAACTGGGTAGGGGTACAACTGCGAGAGTTTGGGTTATGTGTGGTGGGGCTGGTTCTTGGGCAAGTACAACCATGTTCTATGTGCATCAACTGGTAGCACTATCTTTTCTGAAGACTGTGTTGTTACTCCCTTAGACACTGCCATCACCCTCTCCAATTCAAATGGCTGATAAACAAGAAAAGTAATTGAATGTACAAACATTGTATGATAAACAGGTGCAATGGATAGTGGGGAATAAAAGAGGGCATGAAATAATTCACATTTATGTTGTCTAACCAAACAGGATAGCATGACACAATTTCACATATATGATGGCTAACTAAACAGGATAGCATGACACAATTTCACATTATGATGGCTAACTAAAAAAGATGGAAAGACATAGTTCAAAATATGATGACTATGTAAACAGGATGACATGAATTAACTATATAATGAGTTTATTAAATAGGTTGGCATGCCATAATTCACATACATGCTGCCTATGGAAACATGATAGCTTGATATAATTCCCGGATAGAATGACATAATTCAAAATATGATGACTGTAAACACTAAACAGGATGAGATGATATAACTATACATGTCTTTATTAAATGGGTTGCCATGCCATAATTCAGATAGTTGACATGTATGTAAACATGACGGCATGATATAATTCAAATATATGATTTATATAGTAAGCAAGTAAGCAGATGTCAATCCATATATGATGTAAAAACTAAGCAATGCAAGACAACATGCATGACATGGGTAATATAACCCTGCCAAGTTTGAGCATAGACCTCAGGGGGGAAATAGGACTGGTCATCAGTCTCTAAATCCTCCTTTGAGGAGCTCTCTGTATGCAGCAAGATGTCTGCTTCAGCAGGTAGCATTGTCTGCTTTGAATACCTTGTTTTCACTCCAGATAATTCCATCACTTCTTCAAATGGATGATGCACAGGAAGAGTAGTTGAATATACAAATATTGTCGACAAATGGAACACGTAATACAAAAATATGATAGCATGATATAATTCACATACATGATGATTGGCTCAACATCATGGCATTACATAATTCATATATATAATGCCTTTGCAACAAGATAGCATTGCATAATTCACGTATATAATGTCTTGCAACAAGATGGCAATGCATAATTCACATATATTGTAATTAGACACTAAACAGGTGGCATTCACACAAAGCATGTCTAAACTAATCAAATGACATAGCAATGCAAGACACCATACACACGATATGAGCAAAATAACCCTGCCAAGTTAGAGCATACACCTCGGGGGGGATAGGACTAATCATCTGTCTCTGAATCATCCTCTGAGGAGCTATCCATAACCAGCGAGATATGCGCTTCGTCAGATAGCATAGTCCGCTCTGAAGACCTTGTTTTCACTCCATAATTTGTCATCCCCATGTCAAATGGCTGATTCACACGAAGAGTAGTTGAATTTACTAACATTGTTGACAAATGTAATATGTAATGAAAAAAGGATGGCCTGATATAATTCACATATAAGATGACTGGCTAAGTAGGATGGCATTGCATAATTCACATAAACGATGAATAAACTAAACAGAAGGCATTTACACAAAGCATGTCTAAACTAAGCAGTTGACATATTTGATGTATAAAGTAAGCAATGCAAGGAACCATATGCATGATATAACCAACATCAACATGCCAAGTTAGAGCGAAGACCTCAGGGTGTAAATAGGAGTGGTCTTCTCCTTTTGAATCCCCCTCAAAACAGATATCTTCCTCTCGATTACAATCCGAAATGGGTGGAGGGGGGCTGCCTTTGCGCCTACCATGGAGCGACATCTGCATGAAATTTTATTGCCACGCAAGGCTCGTCTCTTTTGCTCTACATGTTCAATTCCATTGTGTACAATTAATGACATGCATAGGAATAAAAACATAGTGAGATTATATAAGGAGTGGATGCAGAAATCCAGAGTGATGGTAGCAACCTGTGGATATACCCAAAACCAATGATAGCAGGCAGATAATGGCTTCAGTTAAAAAATACAGATAATGGCTTCTTTACTATTTGTTTCCCACCCAACAAGAAACTCATAGTAGACACCAGAGATTAACCAGATAGTAGATAGATACTATTGATTGCGGCCCCGATATGTATCCCACAACCATTTAAAAACTCAAGTTTAACCATTAGTTTGGAGCTGACTCAGAGTCTAATCGGTGAACAAGATGATAAAGTATCATATATTATTAAGCGATGCATTACGTAAGCAGACGCGAAAGAGTGCGACCTCTCTTGCGGACCCGTGTAGTCCTCGAGGTCATCTGCTCGGTTGATGATGGTAATGCAGTTGAAATGGCTGCCGGCGGCGAGGAAGAAGATCTAACACGGGGAAAGACAGTCTGGAGGCCGGATCCCTGCTATGCTGGACCCTTCTGTCATTGGAGCAGCTGAGCTTGGGTGGACAATGGCTCAGTAGGAGTGGGACAAACCATACAACGTTTTCTTTGACAACTATCTGTAAGAGAAGTAATTATGTAAGGGCTCATTTGAATTGGAGGATTCTAACAACACAGGGATAGGAAATACACAGTAATAGGATAGGAATGCACGTGCAAAGCAGAGAATTTAAAAACAAAGGATTTTTGCCAATCTGGGTGTTTGGTTCACAAGAATTGGAAGATCACAGGATGAAAAAAAGCATGGTGAGATTAAGTCAGACCACAAGAAAATGTACGGTTATAATGCTATTATGCTACTATCTCTTAGTCTTGTGCTTCATGAATAGGAATTTGAAAAGGAGGACGAGTGGAAATTAAAATCCGTACGGTTTTTCTTTTAAGGAGACACTAAAGGAACAAATCCTACAGTTTTCCTTTGCTCCATTCCTTTGAACCAAATGTATGAATAATAGTACCATAGGAAACTTTCCAATTCCTATGTTTTTCCTTCACTTTTTCTTTCAAGCACTAGCGATTCTAGTAGGCAGGCTTGAGCAAGGAAAAACTACACTCAAAAAATATTTTTGTGCTACTTGCCTACTTCTACTACTTTGGACCTAGGCCACTGCCCTACTAGCTCAACTCCCAGGCCCATCGACAAATGCACAGCTCAAACACACAAAGATAAATAATGATGGCATTCAAGAGAGTCCATCATGGATAACTAAGTTGCTTGGTACCTCAATGCTTGTCATATAGTAGGAGAAACTAATTGTATTTCACGTTACCGAGTGTGCTCAGTGGACAATATATATAACACGTAGAGTAAAAAAGAGATGCAACAAGTGTACAACCTCTTTGGCGAAGCCATGTCGATCTCAGCATGATTGGGTTGGTCGGTGAAGATGATCCGGCTGACTTGGCTGTTGGAGGAGGGGAAGAAGATCTTAGGCATCTTGAGATGAGCCCGGGGTACTGCTCTGCTGTGATGGAGGGTTTAGTCGTTGGAGCAGCTCCGGTGAGTTGTACGACGCCTGGGCTGAAGCAGGACAGGAGAGACAACGTTAACCTGAGTGGAATTCTAATAGCATCTCCAATAGATGACGTGAAATACATAACCACAAAGTGCTAGATGTAAAATACATCAGCCGCTCATCTCTGAACTTAACCGTCGAAACAGAACTTAACTGTTGAAACAGAATTTGGCTATCTAAACTGAATTTTACTATCGAAACTGAATTTTACTGTCGAAACTCAACGCACTAGCTAGTAGCAGAAAAGCAGAAGTAGCAGCAGTAGGTAGCAGCGCGTGCGAGAGCCGGTCGACTGAATTTTTCATCTCTAGTCAGTCAATTTTCTAGCCGTTCGATACGAAATCAAGGGCCTGTAGCTCAACTTCAACCTCCACCCCCTGAGCCAGCAGCCACCACCGACCAAACCGCCGCACTCCCCTGCCCTCTATCGGCGGTAAGCCGCCCCGCCCGCCCCGAAACCACTCCTCACTGCCGGTCCGCCGCGGCCAACCCTCTAGGCCCCCCCGTGCCAAGCTTTTTATCCGGTGATCCCCAAGCCACCGCCCCACCACCACCGGCAACCATCGCCCCCACCCAGAACCCTAAGATAGATAGTGGGGTACCTCTCCGGCGTGCCCCCCTCCCCACTGCGGCT